>NW_028291726.1:0-157359 GCF_053813885.1 Theobroma cacao | reverse complement strand
GGCTTTCGCTTCATGTTTTCTAAGGCAAACATTTAATTACAATCTATTTTAACCAAAAATGTAAGAAAATTCAACATAAAATCAATAATTATATTATAAAAGCATTTAAAGCGAGTAATAAGGCTTTCAAGGCATGAGTGACTTTAAATGGACTTTTCTTCTCAATCGATGGCTTTCGCTTCACGTTTCCCGAGGCAAACATTTAAATATAATCTGTTTTAACCAAAAATGTAAGAAAATTTAACTTAAAATCAATAATGAGATTATAAAAGCATTTAAACCGAGTAATAAGGCTTTCGAAGGCATGAGTGACTATAAATGGACTTTTCTTACCAATCGATGGCTTTCGCTTCATGTTTTCTAAGGCAAACATTTAATTACAATCTATTTTAACCAAAAATGTAAGAAAATTCAACATAAAATCAATAATTAGATTATAAAACCATTTTACACGGGTAATAAGGCTTTCGAAGCCATGAGTGACTATAAATGGACTTCTCTTCTCAATCGATGGCTTTCGCTTAACGTTTCCCGAGGCAAACATTCAATTATAATATGTTTTAACCAAAAATGTAAGAAAATTCAACTTAAAATCAATAATGAGATTATAAAAGCATTTAAAGCGAGTAATAAGGCTTTCGAAGACATGAGTGACTATAAATGGACTTTTCTTACCAATCGATGGCTTTCGCTTCATGTTTTCTAAGGCAAACATTTAATTACAATCTATTTTAACCAAAAATGTAAGAAAATTCAACATAAAATCAATAATTAGATTATAAAACCATTTTACACGGGTAATAAGGCTTTCGAAGCCATGAGTGACTATAAATGGACTTTTCTTCTCAATCGATGGCTTTCGCTTCACATTTCCCGAGGCAAAACATTCAACTATAATCTGTTTTAACCAAAAAATGTAAGAAAATTCAACTTAAAAATCAATAATGAGATTATAAAAGCATTTAAACCGAGTAATAAGGCTTTCGAAGGCATGAGTGACTATAAATGGACTTTTCTTACCAATCGATGGCTTTCGCTTCATGTTTTCTAAGGCAAACATTTAATTACAATCTATTTTAACAAAAAATGTAAGAAAATTCAACATAAAATCAATAATTAGATTATAAAAGCATTTAAAACGAGTAATAAGGCTTTCAAGGCATGAGTGACTTTAAATGGACTTTTCTTCTCAATCGATGGCTTTCGCTTCACGTTTCCCGAGGCAAACTTCCAATTATAATCTGTTTTAGCCAAAAATGTAAGAAATTCAACTTAAAATCAATAATGAGATTATAAAAGCATTTAAAGCGAGTAATAAGGCTTTCGAAGGCATGAGTGACTATAAAATGGACGTTTCTTCTCAATCGACGGCTTTCGCTTCACGTTTCCGGAGGCAAACATTCAATTATAATCTGTTTTAACCAAAAATGTAAGAAAATTCAACTTAAAATCAATAATGAGATTATAAAAGCATTAAAAGCGAGTAATAAGGCTTTCGAAGGCATGTGTGACTATAAATGGACTTTTCTTCTCAATCGATGGCTTTCGCTTCACGTTTCCCTATGCAACCATTCAATTATAATCTGTTTTCAACAAAAAATGTAAGAAAATTCAACTTAAAATCAATAATGAGATTATAAAAGCATTTAAACCGAGTAATAAGGCTTTCGAAGGCATGAGTGACAATAAATGGACTTTTCTTACCAATCGATGGCTTTCGCTTCATGTTTTCTAAGGCAAACATTTAATTACAATCTATTGTAACCAAAAATGTAAGAAAATTCAACATAAAATCAATAATTATATTATAAAAGCATTTAAAGCGAGTAATAAGGCTTTCAAGGCATGAGTGACTTTAAATGGACTTTTCTTCTCAATCGATGGCTTTCGCTTCACGTTTCCCGAGGCAAACATTTAAATATAATCTGTTTTAACCAAAAATGTAAGAAAATTTAACTTAAAATCAATAATGAGATTATAAAAGCATTTAAACCGAGTAATAAGGCTTTCGAAGGCATGAGTGACTATAAATGGACTTTTCTTACCAATCGATGGCTTTCGCTTCATGTTTTCTAAGGCAAACATTTAATTACAATCTATTTTAACCAAAAATGTAAGAAAATTCAACATAAAATCAATAATTAGATTATAAAACCATTTTACACGGGTAATAAGGCTTTCGAAGCCATGAGTGACTATAAATGGACTTCTCTTCTCAATCGATGGCTTTCGCTTAACGTTTCCCGAGGCAAACATTCAATTATAATATGTTTTAACCAAAAATGTAAGAAAATTCAACTTAAAATCAATAATGAGATTATAAAAGCATTTAAAGCGAGTAATAAGGCTTTCGAAGACATGAGTGACTATAAATGGACTTTTCTTACCAATCGATGGCTTTCGCTTCATGTTTTCTAAGGCAAACATTTAATTACAATCTATTTTAACCAAAAATGTAAGAAAATTCAACATAAAATCAATAATTAGATTATAAAACCATTTTACACGGGTAATAAGGCTTTCGAAGCCATGAGTGACTATAAATGGACTTTTCTTCTCAATCGATGGCTTTCGCTTCACATTTCCCGAGGCAAACATTCAACTATAATCTGTTTTAACCAAAAATGTAAGAAAATTCAACTTAAAATCAATAATGAGATTATAAAAGCATTTAAACAGAGTAATAAGGCTTTCGAAGGCATGAGTGACTATAAATGGACTTTTCTTACCAATCGATGGCTTTCGCTTCATGTTTTCTAAGGCAAACATTTAATTACAATCTATTTTAACAAAAAATGTAAGAAAATTCAACATAAAATCAATAATTAGATTATAAAAGCATTTAAAACGAGTAATAAGGCTTTCAAGGCATGAGTGACTTTAAATGGACTTTTCTTCTCAATCGATGGCTTTCGCTTCACGTTTCCCGAGTCAAACTTCCAATTATAATCTGTTTTAGCCAAAAATGTAAGAAATTCAACTTAAAATCAATAATGAGATTATAAAAGCATTTAAACCGAGTAATAAGGCTTTCGAAGGCATGAGTGACTATAAATGGACGTTTCTTCTCAATCGATGGCTTTCGCTTCACGTTTCCGGAGGCAAACATTCAATTATAATCTGTTTTAACCAAAAATGTAAGAAAATTCAACTTAAAATCAATAATGAGATTATAAAAGCATTAAAAGCGAGTAATAAGGCTTTCGAAGGCATGTGTGACTATAAATGGACTTTTCTTCTCAATCGATGGCTTTCGCTTCACGTTTCCCTATGCAACCATTCAATTATAATCTGTTTCAACAAAAAATGTAAGAAAATTCAACTTAAAATCAATAATGAGATTATAAAAGCATTTAAACCGAGTAATAAGGCTTTCGAAGGCATGAGTGACTATAAATAGACTTTTCTTACCAATCGATGGCTTTCGCTTCATGTTTTCTAAGGCAAACATTTAATTACAATCTATTTTAACCAAAAATGTAAGAAAATTCAACATAAAATAAATAATTGGATTATAAAACCATTTTACACGGGTAATAAGGCTTTCGAAGGCATGAGTGACTATAAATGGACTTTTCTTCTCAATCGATGGCTTTCGCTTCACGTTTCCCGAGGCAAACAGTCAATTATAATATGTTTTAACCAAAAATGTAAGAAAATTCAACTTAAAATCAATAATGAGATTATAAAAGCATTTAAAGCGAGTAATAAGGCTTTCGAAGACATGAGTGACTATAAATGGACTTTTCTTACCAATCGATGGCTTTCGCTTCATGTTTTCTAAGGCAAACATTTAATTACAATCTATTTTAACCAAAAATGTAAGAAAATTCAACATAAAATCAATAATTAGATTATAAAACCATTTTACACGGGTAATAAGGCTTTCGAAGCCATGAGTGACTATAAATGGACTTTTCTTCTCAATCGATGGATTTCGCTTCACATTTCCCGAGGCAAACATTCAACTATAATCTGTTTTAACCAAAAATGTAAGAAAATTCAACTTAAAATCAATAATGAGATTATAAAAGCATTTAAACCGAGTAATAAGGCTTTCGAAGGCATGAGTGACTATAAATGGACTTTTCTTACCAATCGATGGCTTTCGCTTCATGTTTTCTAAGGCAAACATTTAATTACAATCTATTTTAACAAAAAATGTAAGAAAATTCAACATAAAATCAATAATTAGATTATAAAAGCATTTAAAACGAGTAATAAGGCTTTCAAGGCATGAGTGACTTTAAATGGACTTTTCTTCTCAATCGATGGCTTTCGCTTCACGTTTCCCGAGGCAAACTTCCAATTATAATCTGTTTTAGCCAAAAATGTAAGAAATTCAACTTAAAATCAATAATGAGATTATAAAAGCATTTAAAGCGAGTAATAAGGCTTTCGAAGGCATGAGTGACTATAAATGGACGTTTCTTCTCAATCGACGGCTTTCGCTTCACGTTTCCGGAGGCAAACATTCAATTATAATCTGTTTTAACCAAAAATGTAAGAAAATTCAACTTAAAATCAATAATGAGATTATAAAAGCATTAAAAGCGAGTAATAAGGCTTTCGAAGGCATGTGTGACTATAAATGGACTTTTCTTCTCAATCGATGGCTTTCGCTTCACGTTTCCCTATGCAACCATTCAATTATAATCTGTTTCAACAAAAAATGTAAGAAAATTCAACTTAAAATCAATAATGAGATTATAAAAGCATTTAAACCGAGTAATAAGGCTTTCGAAGGCATGAGTGACTATAAATGGACTTTTCTTACCAATCGATGGCTTTCGCTTCATGTTTTCTAAGGCAAACATTTAATTACAATCTATTTTAACCAAAAATGTAAGAAAATTCAACATAAAATCAATAATTGGATTATAAAACCATTTTACACGGGTAATAAGGCTTTCGAAGCCATGAGTGACTATAAATGGACTTTTCTTCTCAATCGATGGCTTTCGCTTCACGTTTCCCGAGGCAAACATTCAATTATAATATGTTTTAACCAAAAATGTAAGAAAATTCAACTTAAAATCAATAATGAGATTACAAAAGCATTTAAAGCGAGTAATAAGGCTTTCGAAGGCATGAGTGACAATAAATGGACTTTTCTTACCAATCGATGGCTTTCGCTTCATGTTTTCTAAGGCAAACATTTAATTACAATCTATTTTAACCAAAAATGTAAGAAAATTCAACATAAAATCAATAATTAGATTATAAAACCATTTTACACGGGTAATAAGGCTTTCGAAGCCATGAGTGACTATAAATGGACTTTTCTTCTCAATCGATGGCTTTCGCTTCACATTTCCCGAGGCAAACATTCAATTATAATCTGTTTTAACCAAAAATGTAAGAAAATTCAACTTAAAATCAATAATGAGATTATAAAAGCATTTAAACCGAGTAATAAGGCTTTCGAAGGCATGAGTGACTATAAATGGACTTTTCTTACCAATCGATGGCTTTCGCTTCATGTTTTCTAAGGCAAACATTTAATTACAATCTATTTTAACAAAAAATGTAAGAAAATTCAACATAAAATCAATAATTAGATTATAAAAGCATTTAAAACGAGTAATAAGGCTTTCAAGGCATGAGTGACTTTGAATGGACTTTTCTTCTCAATCGATGGCTTTCGCTTCACGTTTCCCGAGGCAAACTTCCAATTATAATCTGTTTTAGGCAAAAATGTAAGAAATTCAACTTAAAATCAATAATGAGATTATAAAAGCATTTAAAGCGAGTAATAAGGCTTTCGAAGGCATGAGTGACTATAAATGGACGTTTCTTCTCAATCGACGGCTTTCGCTTCACGTTTCCGGAGGCAAACATTCAATTATAATCTGTTTTAACCAAAAATGTAAGAAAATTCAACTTAAAATCAATAATGAGATTATAAAAGCATTAAAAGCGAGTAATAAGGCTTTCGAAGGCATGTGTGACTATAAATGGACTTTTCTTCTCAATCGAGGGCTTTCGCTTCACGTTTCCCTATGCAACCATTCAATTATAATCTGTTTCAACAAAAAATGTAAGAAAATTCAACTTAAAATCAATAATGAGATTATAAAAGCATTAAAAGCGAGTAATAAGGCTTTCGAAGGCATGTGTGACTATAAATGGACTTTTCTTCTCAATCGATGGCTTTCGCTTCACGTTTCCCTATGCAACCATTCAATTATAATCTGTTTCAACAAAAAATGTAAGAAAATTCAACTTAAAATCAATAATGAGATTATAAAAGCATTTAAACCGAGTAATAAGGCTTTCGAAGGCATGAGTGACTATAAATAGACTTTTCTTACCAATCGATGGCTTTCGCTTCATGTTTTCTAAGGCAAACATTTAATTACAATCTATTTTAACCAAAAATGTAAGAAAATTCAACATAAAATCAATAATTAGATTATAAAACCATTTTACACGGGTAATAAGGCTTTCGAAGCTATGAGTGACTATAAATGGACTTTTCTTCTCAATCGATGGCTTTCGCTTCACATTTCCCGAGGCAAACATTCAACTATAATCTGTTTTAACCAAAAATGTAAGAAAATTCAACTTAAAATCAATAATGAGATTATAAAAGCATTTAAACCGAGTAATAAGGCTTTCGAAGGCATGAGTGACTATAAATGGACTTTTCTTACCAATCGATGGCTTTCGCTTCATGTTTTCTAAGGCAAACATTTAATTACAATCTATTTTAACCAAAAATGTAAGAAAATTCAACATAAAATCAATAATTAGATTATAAAACCATTTTACACGGGTAATAAGGCTTTCGAAGCCATGAGTGACTATAAATGGACTTCTCTTCTCAATCGATGGCTTTCGCTTAACGTTTCCCGAGGCAAACATTCAATTATAATATGTTTTAACCAAAAATGTAAGAAAATTCAACTTAAAATCAATAATGAGATTATAAAAGCATTTAAAGCGAGTAATAAGGCTTTCGAAGACATGAGTGACTATAAATGGACTTTTCTTACCAATCGATGGCTTTCGCTTCATGTTTTCTAAGGCAAACATTTAATTACAATCTATTTTAACCAAAAATGTAAGAAAATTCAACATAAAATCAATAATTAGATTATAAAACCATTTTACACGGGTAATAAGGCTTTCGAAGCTATGAGTGACTATAAATGGACTTTTCTTCTCAATCGATGGCTTTCGCTTCACATTTCCCGAGGCAAACATTCAACTATAATCTGTTTTAACCAAAAATGTAAGAAAATTCAACTTAAAATCAATAATGAGATTATAAAAGCATTTAAACCGAGTAATAAGGCTTTCGAAGGCATGAGTGACTATAAATGGACTTTTCTTACCAATCGATGGCTTTCGCTTCATGTTTTCTAAGGCAAACATTTAAGTACAATCTATTTTAACAAAAAATGTAAGAAAATTCAACATAAAATCAATAATTAGATTATAAAAGCATTTAAAACGAGTAATAAGGCTTTCAAGGCATGAGTGACTTTAAATGGACTTTTCTTCTCAATCGATGGCTTTCGCTTCACGTTTCCCGAGGCAAACTTCCAATTATAATCTGTTTTAGCCAAAAATGTAAGAAATTCAACTTAAAATCAATAATGAGATTATAAAAGCATTTAAAGCGAGTAATAAGGCTTTCGAAGGCATGAGTGACTATAAATGGACGTTTCTTCTCAATCGACGGCTTTCGCTTCACGTTTCCGGAGGCAAACATTCAATTATAATCTGTTTTAACCAAAAATGTAAGAAAATTCAACTTAAAATCAATAATGAGATTATAAAAGCATTAAAAGCGAGTAATAAGGCTTTCGAAGGCATGTGTGACTATAAATGGACTTTTCTTCTCAATCGATGGCTTTCGCTTCACGTTTCCCTATGCAACCATTCAATTATAATCCGTTTCAACAAAAAATGTAAGAAAATTCAACTTAAAATCAATAATGAGATTATAAAAGCATTTAAACCGAGTAATAAGGCTTTCGAAGGCATGAGTGACTATAAATGGACTTTTCTTACCAATCGATGGCTTTCGCTTCATGTTTTCTAAGGCAAACATTTAATTACAATCTATTTTAACCAAAAATGTAAGAAAATTCAACATAAAATCAATAATTGGATTATAAAACCATTTTACACGGGTAATAAGGCTTTCGAAGCCATGAGTGACTATAAATGGACTTTTCTTCTCAATCGATGGCTTTCGCTTCACGTTTCCCGAGGCAAACATTCAATTATAATATGTTTTAACCAAAAATGTAAGAAAATTCAACTTAAAATCAATAATGAGATTACAAAAGCATTTAAAGCGAGTAATAAGGCTTTCGAAGGCATGAGTGACAATAAATGGACTTTTCTTACCAATCGATGGCTTTCGCTTCATGTTTTCTAAGGCAAACATTTATTTACAATCTATTTTAACCAAAAATGTAAGAAAATTCAACATAAAATCAATAATTATATTATAAAAGCATTTAAAGCGAGTAATAAGGCTTTCAAGGCATGAGTGACTTTAAATGGACTTTTCTTCTCAATCGATCGCTTTCGCTTCACGTTTCCCGAGGCAAACATTTAAATATAATCTGTTTTAACCAAAAATGTAAGAAAATTTAACTTAAAATCAATAATGAGATTATAAAAGCATTTAAACCGAGTAATAAGGCTTTCGAAGGCATGAGTGACTATAAATGGACTTTTCTTACCAATCGATGGCTTTCGCTTCATGTTTTCTAAGGCAAACATTTAATTACAATCTATTTTAACCAAAAATGTAAGAAAATTCAACATAAAATCAATAATTGGATTATAAAACCATTTTACACGGGTAATAAGGCTTTCGAAGCCATGAGTGACTATAAATGGACTTTTCTTCTCAATCGATGGCTTTCGCTTCACGTTTCCCGAGGCAAACATTCAATTATAATATGTTTTAACCAAAAATGTAAGAAAATTCAACTTAAAATCAATAATGAGATTACAAAAGCATTTAAAGCGAGTAATAAGGCTTTCGAAGGCATGAGTGACAATAAATGGACTTTTCTTACCAATCGATGGCTTTCGCTTCATGTTTTCTAAGGCAAACATTTAATTACAATCTATTTTAACCAAAAATGTAAGAAAATTCAACATAAAATCAATAATTATATTATAAAAGCATTTAAAGCGAGTAATAAGGCTTTCAAGGCATGAGTGACTTTAAATGGACTTTTCTTCTCAATCGATGGCTTTCGCTTCACGTTTCCCTATGCAAACAATCAATTATAATCTGTTTTAACCAAAAATGTAAAAAAATTCAACTTAAAATCAATAATGAGATTATAAAAGCATTTAAAGCGAGTAATAAGGCTTTCGAAGGCATGAGTGACAATAAATGAACTTTTCTTACCAATCGATGGCTTTCGCTTCATGTTTTCTAAGGCAAACATTTAATTACAATCTATTTTAACCAAAAATGTAAGAAAATTCAACATAAAATCAATAATTATATTATAAAAGCATTTAAAGCGAGTAATAAGGCTTTCAAGGGATGAGTGACTTTAAATGGACTTTTCTTCTCAATCGATGGCTTTCGCTTCACGTTTCCCGAGGCAAACATTTAAATATAATCTGTTTTAACCTAAAATGTAAGAAAATTTAACTTAAAATCAGTAATGAGATTATAAAAGCATTTAAACCGAGTAATAAGGCTTTCGAAGGCATGAGTTACTATAAATGGACTTTTCTTACCAATCGATGGCTTTCGCTTCATGTTTTCTAAGGCAAACATTTAATTACAATCTATTTTAACCAAAAATGTAAGAAAATTCAACATAAAATCAATAATTGGATTATAAAACCATTTTACACGGGTAATAAGGCTTTCGAAGCCATGAGTGACTATAAATGGACTTTTCTTCTCAATCGATGGCTTTCGCTTCACGTTTCCCGAGGCAAACATTCAATTATAATATGTTTTAACCAAAAATGTAAGAAAATTCAACTTAAAATCAATAATGAGATTACAAAAGCATTTAAAGCGAGTAATAAGGCTTTCGAAGGCATGAGTGACAATAAATGGACTTTTCTTACCAATCGATGGCTTTCGCTTCATGTTTTCTAAGGCAAACATTTAATTACAATCTATTGTAACCAAAAATGTAAGAAAATTCAACATAAAATCAATAATTATATTATAAAAGCATTTAAAGCGAGTAATAAGGCTTTCAAGGCATGAGTGACTTTAAATGGACTTTTCTTCTCAATCGATGGCTTTCGCTTCACGTTTCCCGAGGCAAACATTTAAATATAATCTGTTTTAACAAAAAATGTAAGAAAATTTAACTTAAAATCAATAATGAGATTATAAAAGCATTTAAAGCGAGTAATAAGGCTTTCGAAGGCATGAGTGACTATAAATGGACTTTTCTTACCAATCGATGGCTTTCGCTTCATGTTTTCTAAGGCAAACATTTAATTACAATCTATTTTAACCAAAAATGTAAGAAAATTCAACATAAAATCAATAATTAGATTATAAAACCATTTTACACGGGTAATAAGGCTTTCGAAGCCATGAGTGACTATAAATGGACTTCTCTTCTCAATCGATGGCTTTCGCTTAACGTTTCCCGAGGCAAACATTCAATTATAATATGTTTTAACCAAAAATGTAAGAAAATTCAACTTAAAATCAATAATGAGATTATAAAAGCATTTAAAGCGAGTAATAAGGCTTTCGAAGACATGAGTGACTATAAATGGACTTTTCTTACCAATCGATGGCTTTCGCTTCATGTTTTCTAAGGCAAACATTTAATTACAATCTATTTTAACCAAAAATGTAAGAAAATTCAACATAAAATCAATAATTAGATTATAAAACCATTTTACACGGGTAATAAGGCTTTCGAAGCCATGAGTGACTATAAATGGACTTTTCTTCTCAATCGATGGCTTTCGCTTCACATTTCCCGAGGCAAACATTCAACTATAATCTGTTTTAACCAAAAATGTAAGAAAATTCAACTTAAAATCAATAATGAGATTATAAAAGCATTTAAACAGAGTAATAAGGCTTTCGAAGGCATGAGTGACTATAAATGGACTTTTCTTACCAATCGATGGCTTTCGCTTCATGTTTTCTCAGGCAAACATTTAATTACAATCTATTTTAACAAAAAATGTAAGAAAATTCAACATAAAATCAATAATTAGATTATAAAAGCATTTAAAACGAGTAATAAGGCTTTCAAGGCATGAGTGACTTTAAATGGACTTTTCTTCTCAATCGATGGCTTTCGCTTCACGTTTCCCGAGGCAAACTTCCAATTATAATCTGTTTTAGCCAAAAATGTAAGAAATTCAACTTAAAATCAATAATGAGATTATAAAAGCATTTAAAGCGAGTAATAAGGCTTTCGAAGGCATGAGTGACTATAAATGGACGTTTCTTCTCAATCGATGGCTTTCGCTTCACGTTTCCGGAGGCAAACATTCAATTATAATCTGTTTTAACCAAAAATGTAAGAAAATTCAACTTAAAATCAATAATGAGATTATAAAAGCATTTAAAGCGAGTAATAAGGCTTTCGAAGACATGAGTGACTATAAATGGACTTTTCTTACCAATCGATGGCTTTCGCTTCATGTTTTCTAAGGCAAACATTTAATTACAATCTATTTTAACCAAAAATGTAAGAAAATTCAACATAAAATCAATAATTAGATTATAAAACCATTTTACACGGGTAATAAGGCTTTCGAAGCCATGAGTGACTATAAATGGACTTTTCTTCTCAATCGATGGCTTTCGCTTCACATTTCCCGAGGCAAACATTCAATTATAATCTGTTTTAACCAAAAATGTAAGAAAATTCAACTTAAAATCAATAATGAGATTATAAAAGCATTTAAACCGAGTAATAAGGCTTTCGAAGGCATGAGTGACTATAAATGGACTTTTCTTACCAATCGATGGCTTTCGCTTCATGTTTTCTAAGGCAAACATTTAATTACAATCTATTTTAACAAAAAATGTAAGAAAATTCAACATAAAATCAATAATTAGATTATAAAAGCATTTAAAACGAGTAATAAGGCTTTCAAGGCATGAGTGACTTTGAATGGACTTTTCTTCTCAATCGATGGCTTTCGCTTCACGTTTCCCGAGGCAAACTTCCAATTATAATCTGTTTTAGCCAAAAATGTAAGAAATTCAACTTAAAATCAATAATGAGATTATAAAAGCATTTAAAGCGAGTAATAAGGCTTTCGAAGGCATGAGTGACTATAAATGGACGTTTCTTCTCAATCGACGGCTTTCGCTTCACGTTTCCGGAGGCAAACATTCAATTATAATCTGTTTTAACCAAAAATGTAAGAAAATTCAACTTAAAATCAATAATGAGATTATAAAAGCATTAAAAGCGAGTAATAAGGCTTTCGAAGGCATGTGTGACTATAAATGGACTTTTCTTCTCAATCGATGGCTTTCGCTTCACGTTTCCCTATGCAACCATTCAATTATATTCTGTTTCAACAAAAAATGTAAGAAAATTCAACTTAAAATCAATAATGAGATTATAAAAGCATTAAAAGCGAGTAATAAGGCTTTCGAAGGCATGTGTGACTATAAATGGACTTTTCTTCTCAATCGATGGCTTTCGCTTCACGTTTCCCTATGCAACCATTCAATTATAATCTGTTTCAACAAAAAATGTAAGAAAATTCAACTTAAAATCAATAATGAGATTATAAAAGCATTTAAACCGAGTAATAAGGCTTTCGAAGGCATGAGTGACTATAAATGGACTTTTCTTACCAATCGATGGCTTTCGCTTCATGTTTTCTAAGGCAAACATTTAATTACAATCTATTTTAACCAAAAATGTAAGAAAATTCAACATAAAATCAATAATTGGATTATAAAACCATTTTACACGGGTAATAAGGCTTTCGAAGCCTTGAGTGACTATAAATGGACTTTTCTTCTCAATCGATGGCTTTCGCTTCACGTTTCCCGAGGCAAACATTCAATTATAATATGTTTTAACCAAAAATGTAAGAAAATTCAACTTAAAATCAATAATGAGATTACAAAAGCATTTAAAGCGAGTAATAAGGCTTTCGAAGGCATGAGTGACAATAAATGGACTTTTCTTACCAATCGATGGCTTTCGCTTCATGTTTTCTAAGGCAAACATTTATTTACAATCTATTTTAACCAAAAATGTAAGAAAATTCAACATAAAATCAATAATTATATTATAAAAGCATTTAAAGCGAGTAATAAGGCTTTCAAGGCATGAGTGACTTTAAATGGACATTTCTTCTCAATCGATCGCTTTCGCTTCACGTTTCCCGAGGCAAACATTTAAATATAATCTGTTTTAACCAAAAATGTAAGAAAATTTAACTTAAAATCAATAATGAGATTATAAAAGCATTTAAATCGAGTAATAAGGCTTTCGAAGGCATGAGTGACTATAAATGGACTTTTCTTACCAATCGATGGCTTTCGCTTCATGTTTTCTAAGGCAAACATTTAATTACAATCTATTTTAACCAAAAATGTAAGAAAATTCAACATAAAATCAATAATTGGATTATAAAACCATTTTACACGGGTAATAAGGCTTTCGAAGCCATGAGTGACTATAAATGGACTTTTCTTCTCAATCGATGGCTTTCGCTTCACGTTTCCCAAGGCAAACATTCAATTATAATCTGTTTTAACCAAAAATGTAAGAAAATTCAACTTAAAATCAATAATGAGATTATAAAAGCATTTAAACCGAGTAATAAGGCTTTCGAAGGCATGAGTGACTATAAATGGACTTTTCTTACCAATCGATGGCTTTCGCTTCATGTTTTCTAAGGCAAACATTTAATTACAATCTATTTTAACCAAAAATGTAAGAAAATTCAACATAAAATCAATAATTAGATTATAAAAGCATTTAAAACGAGTAATAAGGCTTTCAAGGCATGAGTGACTTTAAATGGACTTTTCTTCTCAATCGATGGCTTTCGCTTCACGTTTCCCGAGGCAAACTTCCAATTATAATCTGTTTTAGCCAAAAATGTAAGAAATTCAACTTAAAATCAATAATGAGATTATAAAAGCATTTAAAGCGAGTAATAAGGCTTTCGAAGGCATGAGTGACTATAAATGGACGTTTCTTCTCAATCGACGGCTTTCGCTTCACGTTTCCGGAGGCAAACATTCAATTATAATCTGTTTTAACCAAAAATGTAAGAAAATTCAACTTAAAATCAATAATGAGATTATAAAAGCATTAAAAGCGAGTAATAAGGCTTTCGAAGGCATGTGTGACTATAAATGGACTTTTCTTCTCAATCGATGGCTTTCGCTTCACGTTTCCCTATGCAACCATTCAATTATAATCTGTTTCAACAAAAAATGTAAGAAAATTCAACTTAAAATCAATAATGAGATTATAAAAGCATTTAAACCGAGTAATAAGGCTTTCGAAGGCATGAGTGACTATAAATGGACTTTTCTTACCAATCGATGGCTTTCGCTTCATGTTTTCTAAGGCAAACATTTAATTACAATCTATTTTAACCAAAAATGTAAGAAAATTCAACATAAAATCAATAATTAGATTATAAAACCATTTTACACAGGTAATAAGGCTTTCGAAGCCATGAGTGACTATAAATGGACTTTTCTTCTCAATCGATGGCTTTCGCTTAACGTTTCCCGAGGCAAACATTCAATTATAATCTGTTTTAACCAAAAATGTAAGAAAATTCAACTTCAAATCAATAATGAGATTATAAAAGCATTTAAAGCGAGTAATAAAGCTTTCGAAGACATGAGTGACTATAAATGGACTTTTCTTACCAATCGATGGCTTTCGCTTCATGTTTTCTAAGGCAAACATTTAATTACAATCTATTTTAACCAAAAATGTAAAACAATTCAACATAAAATCAATAATGAGATTATAAAAGCATTTAAAGCGAGTAATAAGGCTTTCGAAGGCATGAGTGACTATAAATGGACTTTTCTTACCAATCGATGGCTTTCGCTTCTTGTTTTCTAAGGAAAACATTTAATTACAATCTATATTAACCAAAAATGTAAGAAAATTCAACATAAAATCAATAATTAGATTATAAAAGCATTTAAAACGAGTAATAAGGCTTTCAAGGCATGAGTGACTTTAAATGGACTTTTCTTCTCAATCGATGGCTTTCGCTTCACGTTTCTCGAGGCAAACATTTAAATATAATCTGTTTTAACCAAAAATGTAAGAAAATTCAACTTAAAATCAATAATGAGATTATAAAAGCATTTAAACCGAGTGATAATGCTTTCGAAGGCATGAGTGACTATAAATGGACTTTTCTTATCGATCGATGGCTTTTGCTTCATGTTTCTCGAGGCAAACATTCAAATATAATCTGTTTTAACCAAAAATATAAGAAAATTCAACTTAAAATCAATAATGAGATTATAAAAGCATTTAAACCGAGTAATAAGGCTTTTGAAGGCATGAGTGACTATAAATGGACTTTTCTTACCAATCGATGGCTTTCGCTTCACGTTTTCTAAGGCAAACATTTAATTACAATCTATTTTAACCAAAAATGTAAAACAATTCAACATAAAATCAATAATGAGATTATAAAAGCATTTAAAGCGAGTAATAAGGCTTTCGAAGGCATGAGTGACTATAAATGGACTTTTCTTACCAATCGATGGCTTTCGCTTCTTGTTTTCTAAGGCAAACATTTAATTACAATCTATATTAACCAAAAATGTAAGAAAATTCAACTTAAAATCAATAATGAGATTATAAAAGCATTAAAAGCGAGTAATAAGGCTTTCGAAGGCATGTGTGACTATAAATGGACTTTTCTTCTCAATCGATGGCTTTTGCTTCACGTTTCCCTATACAAACATTCAATTATAATCTGTTTCAACAAAAAATGTAAGAAAATTCAAGTTAAAAACAATAATGAGATTATAAAAGATTTTAACCGAGTAATAAGGCTTTCGAAGGCATGAGTGACTATAAAAGGACTTTTCTTACCAATTGATGGCTTTCGCTTCATGTTTTCTAAGGCAAACATTTAATTACAATCTATTTTAACCAAAAATGTAAGAAAATTCAACATAAAATCAATAATTGGATTATAAAACCATTTTACACGGGTAATAAGGCTTTCGAAGGCATGAGTGACTATAAATGGACTTTTCTTCTCAATCGATGGCTTTCGCTTCACGTTTCTCAAGGCAAACATTCAATTATAATATGTTTTAACCAAAAATGTAAGAAAATTCAACTTAAAATCAATAATGAGATTATAAAAGCATTAAAAGCGAGTAATAAGGCTTTCGAAGGCATGTGTGACTATAAATGGACTTTTCTTCTCAATCGATGGCTTTCGCTTCACGTTTCCCTATGCAAACATTCAATTATAATCTGTTTCAACAAAAAATGTAAGAAAATTCAACTTAAAATCAATAATGAGATTATAAAAGCATTTAAACCGAGTAATAAGGCTTTCGAAGGCATGAGTGACTATAAATGGACTTTTCTTACCAATCGATGGCTTTCGCTTCATGTTTTCTAAGGCAAACATTTAATTACAATCTATTTTAACCAAAAATGTTAGAAAATTCAACATAAAATCAATAATTGGATTATAAAACCATTTTACACGGGTAATAAGGCTTTCGAAGCCTTGAGTGACTATAAATGGACTTTTCTTCTCAATCGATGGCTTTCGCTTCACGTTTCCCGAGGCAAACATTCAATTATAATATGTTTTAACCAAAAATGTAAGAAAATTCAACTTAAAATCAATAATGAGATTATAAAAGCATTTAAAGCGAGTAATAAGGCTTTCGAAGGCATGAGTGACAATAAATGGACTTTTCTTACCAATCGATGGCTTTCGCTTCATGTTTTCTAAGGCAAACATTTAATTACAATCTATTTTAACCAAAAATGTAAGAAAATTCAACATAAAATCAATAATTATATTATAAAAGCATTTAAAGCGAGTAATAAGGCTTTCAAGGCATGAGTGACTTTAAATGGACTTTTCTTCTCAATCGATCGCTTTCGCTTCACGTTTCCCGAGGCAAACATTTAAATATAATCTGTTTTAGCAAAAAATGTAAGAAAATTTAACTTAAAATCAATAATGAGATTATAAAAGCATTTAAATCGAGTAATAAGGCTTTCGAAGGCATGAGTGACTATAAATGGACTTTTCTTACCAATCGATGGCTTTCGCTTCATGTTTTCTAAGGCAAACATTTAATTACAATCTATTTTAACCAAAAATGTAAGAAAATTCAACATAAAATCAATAATTAGATTATAAAACCATTTTACACGGGTAATAAGGCTTTCGAAGCCATGAGTGACTATAAATGGACTTTTCTTCTCAATCGATGGCTTTCGCTTCACGTTTCCCGAGGCAAACATTCAATTATAATCTGTTTTAACCAAAAATGTAAGAAAACTCAACTTAAAATCAATAATGAGATTATAAAAGCATTTAAACCGAGTGATAAGGCTTTCGAAGGCATGAGTGACTATAAATGGACTTTTCTTATCGATCGATGGCTTTTGCTTCATGTTTCTCGAGGCAAACATTCAAATATAATCTGTTTTAACCAAAAATATAAGAAAATTCAACTTAAAATCAATAATGAGATTATAAAAGCATTTAAACCGAGTAATAAGGCTTTCGAAGGCATGAGTGACTATAAATGGACTTTTCTTACCAATCGATGGATTTCGCTTCATGTTTTTTAAGGCAAACATTTAATTACAATCTATTTTAACCAAAAATGTAAGAAAATTCAACATAAAATCAATAATTAGATTATAAAACCATTTTACACGGGTAATAAGGCTTTCGAAGCCATGAGTGACTATAAATGGACTTTTCTTCTCAATCGATGGCTTTCGCTTCACGTTTCCCGAGGCAAACATTCAAATATAATCTGTTTTAACCAAAAATATAAGAAAATTCAACTTAAAATCAATAATGAGATTATAAAAGCATTTAAACCGAGTAATAAGGCTTTCGAAGGCATGAGTGACTATAAATGGACTTTTCTTACCAATCGATGGATTTCGCTTCATGTTTTTTAAGGCAAACATTTAATTACAATCTATTTTAACCAAAAATGTAAGAAAATTAAACTTAAAATCAATAATCAGATTATAAAAGCATTTAAAGCGAGTAATAAGGCTTTCGAAGGCATGACTGACTTTAAATGGACTTTTCTTCTCAATCGATAGCTTTCGCTTCACGTTTCCCGAGGCAAACTTCCAATTATAATCTGTTTTAGCCAAAAATGTAAGAAATTCAACTTAAAATCAATAATGAGATTATAAAAGCATTTAAAGCGAGTAATAAGGCTTTCGAAGGCATGAGTGACTATAAATGGACGTTTCTTCTCAATCGACGGCTTTCGCTTCACGTTTCCCGAGGCAAACATTCAATTATAATCTGTTTTAACCAAAAATGTAAGAAAATTCAACTTAAAATCAATAATGAGATTATAAAAGCATTAAAAGCGAGTAATAAGGCTTTCGAAGGCATGTGTGACTATAAATGGACTTTTCTTCTCAATCGATGGCTTTTGCTTCACGTTTCCCTATGCAAACATTCAATTATAATCTGTTTCAACAAAAAATGTAAGAAAATTCAACTTAAAATCAATAATGAGATTATAAAAGCATTTAAAGCGAGTAATAAGGCTTTCGAAGGCATGAGTGACTATAAATGGACTTTTCTTACCAATCGATGGCTTTCGCTTCATGTTTTCTAAGGCAAACATTTAATTACAATCTATTTTAACCAAAAATGTAAGAAAATTCAACATAAAATTAATAATTAGATTATAAAACCATTTTACACGGGTAATAAGGCTTTCGAAGGCATGAGTGACTATAAATGGACTTTTCTTCTCAATCGATGGCTTTCGCTTCACGTTTCCCGAGGCAAACATTCAATTATAATATGTTTTAACCAAAAATGTAAGAAAATTCAACTTAAAATCAATAATGAGATTATAAAAGCATTAAAAGCGAGTAATAAGGCTTTCAAGGCTTGAGTGACTTTAAATGGACTTTTCTTCTCAATCGATGGCTTTCGCTTCACATTTCCCGAGGCAAACATTTAAATATAATCTGTTTTAACCAAAAATGTAAGAAAATTCAACTTAAAATCAATAATGAGATTATAAAAGCATTTAAACCGAGTGATAAGGCTTTCGAAGGCATGAATGACTATAAATGGACTTTTCTTATCGATCGATGGCTTTTGCTTCATGTTTCTCGAGGCAAACATTCAAATATAATATGTTTTAACCAAAAATATAAGAAAATTCAACTTAAAATCAATAATGAGATTATAAAAGCATTTAAACCGAGTAATAAGGCTTTCGAAGGCATGAGTGACTATAAATTGACTTTTCTTACCAATCGATGGCTTTCGCTTCATGTTTTTTAAGTCAAACATTTAATTACAATCTATTTTAACCAAAATTGTAAGAAAATTGAACTTAAAATCAATAATGAGATTATAAAAGCATTTAAAGCGAGTAATAAGGCTTCCGAAGGCATGACTGACTTTAAATGCACGTTTCTTCTCAATCGACGGCTTTCGCTTCACGTTTCCCGAGGCAAACATTCAATTATAATCTATTTTAGCCAAAAATGTAAGATAATTCAACTTAAAATCAATAATGAGATTATAAAAGCATTAAAAGCGAGTAATAAGGCTTTCGAAGGCATGTGTGACTATAAATGGACTTTTCTTCTCAATCGATGGCTTTTGCTTCACGTTTCCCTATGCAAACATTTAATTACAATCTATTTTAACCAAAAATGTAAGAAAATTCAACATAAAATCAATAATTGGATTATAAAACCATTTAAAACGAGTAATAAGGCTTTCAAGGCATGAGAGACTTTAAATGGACATTTCTTCTCAATCGATGGCTTTCGCTTCACGTTTCCCGAGGCAAACATTTAAATATAATCTGTTTTAACCAAAAATGTAAGAAAATTTAACTTAAAATCAATAATGAGATTATAAAAGCATTTAAACCGAGTGATAAGGCTTTCGAAGGCATGAGTGACTATAAATGGACTTTTCTTATCGATCGATGGCTTTTGCTTCATGTTTCTCGAGGCAAACATTCAAATATAATCTGTTTTAACCAAAAATATAAGAAAATTCAACTTAAAATCAATAATGAGATTATAAAAGCATTTAAACCGAGTAATAAGGCTTTCGAAGGCATGAGTGACTACAAATGGACTTTTCTTACCAATCGATGGATTTCGCTTCATGTTTTTTAAGGCAAACATTTAATTACAATCTATTTTAACCAAAAATGTAAGAAAATTCAACTTAAAATCAATAATCAGATTATAAAAGCATTTAAAGCGAGTAATAAGGCTTTCGAAGGCATGACTGACTTTAAATGGACTTTTCTTCTCAATCGATAGCTTTCGCTTCACGTTTCCCGAGGCAAACTTCCAATTATAATCTGTTTTAGACAAAAATGTAAGAAATTCAACTTAAAATCAATAATGAGATTATAAAAGCATTTAAAGCGAGTAATAAGGCTTTCGAAGGCATGAGTGACTATAAATGGACGTTTCTTCTCAATCGACGGCTTTCGCTTCACGTTTCCCGAGGCAAACATTCAATTATAATCTGTTTTAACCAAAAATGTAAGAAAATTCAACTTAAAATCAATAATGAGATTATAAAAGCATTAAAAGCGAGTAATAAGGCTTTCAAGGCATGAGTGACTTTAAATGGACTTTTCTTCTCAATCGATGGCTTTCGCTTCACGTTTCCCGAGGCAAACTTCCAATTATAATCTGTTTTAGCCAAAAATGTAAGAAATTCAACTTAAAATCAATAATGAGATTATAAAAGCATTTAAAGCGAGTAATAAGGCTTTCGAAGGCATGAGTGACTATAAATGGACGTTTCTTCTCAATCGATGGCTTTCGCTTCACGTTTCCGGAGGCAAACATTCAATTATAATCTGTTTTAACCAAAAATGTAAGAAAATTCAACTTAAAATCAATAATGAGATTATAAAAGCATTAAAAGCGAGTAATAAGGCTTTCGAAGGCATGTGTGACTATAAATGGACTTTTCTTCTCAATCGATGGCTTTCGCTTCACGTTTCCCTATGCAACCATTCAATTATAATCTGTTTCAACAAAAAATGTAAGAAAATTCAACTTAAAATCAATAATGAGATTATAAAAGCATTTAAACCGAGTAATAAGGCTTTCGAAGGCATGAGTGACTATAAATAGACTTTTCTTACCAATCGATGGCTTTCGCTTCATGTTTTCTAAGGCAAACATTTAATTACAATCTATTTTAACCAAAAATGTAAGAAAATTCAACATAAAATCAATAATTGGATTATAAAACCATTTTACACGGGTAATAAGGCTTTCGAAGGCATGAGTGACTATAAATGGACTTTTCTTCTCAATCGATGGCTTTCGCTTCACGTTTCCCGAGGCAAACAGTCAATTATAATATGTTTTAACCAAAAATGTAAGAAAATTCAACTTAAAATCAATAATGAGATTACAAAAGCATTTAAAGCGAGTAATAAGGCTTTCGAAGGCATGAGTGACAATAAATGGACTTTTCTTACCAATCGATGGCTTTCGCTTCATGTTTTCTAAGGCAAACATTTAATTACAATCTATTTTAACCAAAAATGTAAGAAAATTCAACATAAAATCAATAATTATATTATAAAAGCATTTAAAGCGAGTAATAAGGCTTTCAAGGCATGAGTGACTTTAAATGGACTTTTCTTCTCAATCGATCGCTTTCGCTTCACGTTTCCCGAGGCAAACATTTAAATATAATCTGTTTTAACCAAAAATATAAAAAAATTTAACTTAAAATCAATAATGAGATTATAAAAGCATTTAAACCGAGTAATAAGGCTTTCGAAGGCATGAGTGACTATAAATGGACTTTTCTTACCAATCGATGGCTTTCGCTTCATGTTTTCTAAGGCAAACATTTAATTACAATCTATTTTAACCAAAAATGTAAGAAAATTCAACATAAAATCAATAATTAGATTATAAAACCATTTTACACGGGTAATAAGGCTTTCGAAGCCATGAGTGACTATAAATGGACTTTTCTTCTCAATCGATGGCTTTCGCTTCACGTTTCCCGAGGCAAACATTCAATTATAATATGTTTTAACCAAAAATGTAAGAAAATTCAACTTAAAATCAATAATGAGATTATAAAAGCATTTAAAGCGAGTAATAAGGCTTTCGAAGGCATGAGTGACAATAAATGGACTTTTCTTACCAATCGATGGCTTTCGCTTCATGTTTTCTAAGGCAAACATTTAATTACAATCTATTTTAACCAAAAATGTAAGAAAATTCAACATAAAATCAATAATTATATTATAAAAGCATTTAAAGCGAGTAATAAGGCTTTCAAGGCATGAGTGACTTTAAATGGACTTTTCTTCTCAATCGATGGCTTTCGCTTCACGTTTCCCGAGGCAAACATTTAAATATAATCTGTTTTAACCTAAAATGTAAGAAAATTTAACTTAAAATCAATAATGAGATTATAAAAGCATTTAAACCGAGTAATAAGGCTTTCGAAGGTATGAGTGACTATAAATGGACTTTTCTTACCAATCGATGGCTTTCGCTTCATGTTTTCTAAGGCAAACATTTAATTACAATCTATTTTAACCAAAAATGTAAGAAAATTCAACATAAAATCAACAATTAGATTATAAAACCATTTTACACGGGTAATAAGGCTTTCGAAGCCATGAGTGACTATAAATGGACTTTTCTTCTCAATCGATGGCTTTCGCTTAACGTTTCCCGAGGCAAACATTCAATTATAATCTGTTTTAACCAAAAATGTAAGAAAATTCAACTTAAAATCAATAATGAGATTATAAAAGCATTTAAAGCGAGTAATAAGGCTTTCGAAGACATGAGTGACTATAAATGGACTTTTCTTACCAATCGATGGCTTTCGCTTCATGTTTTCTAAGGCAAACATTTAATTACAATCTATTTTAACCAAAAATGTAAGAAAATTCAACATAAAATCAATAATTGGATTATAAAACCATTTTACACGGGTAATAAGGCTTTCGAAGCCATGAGTGACTATAAATGGACTTTTCTTCTCAATCGATGGCTTTCGCTTAACGTTTCCCGAGGCAAACATTCAATTATAATCTGTTTTAACCAAAAATGTAAGAAAATTCAACTTAAAATCAATAATGAGATTATAAAAGCATTTAAACCGAGTAATAAGGCTTTCGAAGGCATGAGTGACTATAAATGGACTTTTCTTACCAATCGATGGCTTTCGCTTCATGTTTTCTAAGGCAAACATTTAATTACAATCTATTTTAACAAAAAATGTAAGAAAATTCAACATAAAATCAATAATTAGATTATAAAAGCATTTAAAACGAGTAATAAGGCTTTCAAGGCATGAGTGACTTTGAATGGACTTTTCTTCTCAATCGATGGCTTTCGCTTCACGTTTCCCGAGGCAAACTTCCAATTATAATCTGTTTTAGCCAAAAATGTAAGAAATTCAACTTAAAATCAATAATGAGATTATAAAAGCATTTAAAGCGAGTAATAAGGCTTTCGAAGGCATGAGTGACTATAAATGGACGTTTCTTCTCAATCGACGGCTTTCGCTTCACGTTTCCGGAGGCAAACATTCAATTATAATCTGTTTTAACCAAAAATGTAAGAAAATTCATCTTAAAATCAATAATGAGATTATAAAAGCATTAAAAGCGAGTAATAAGGCTTTCGAAGGCATGTGTGACTATAAATGGACTTTTCTTCTCAATCGATGGCTTTCGCTTCACGTTTCCCTATGCAACCATTCAATTATATTCTGTTTCAACAAAAAATGTAAGAAAATTCAACTTAAAATCAATAATGAGATTATAAAAGCATTAAAAGCGAGTAATAAGGCTTTCGAAGGCATGTGTGACTATAAATGGACTTTTCTTCTCAATCGATGGCTTTCGCTTCACGTTTCCCTATGCAACCATTCAATTATAATCTGTTTCAACAAAAAATGTAAGAAAATTCAACTTAAAATCAATAATGAGATTATAAAAGCATTTAAACCGAGTAATAAGGCTTTCGAAGGCATGAGTGACTATAAATGGACTTTTCTTACCAATCGATGGCTTTCGCTTCATGTTTTCTAAGGCAAACATTTAATTACAATCTATTTTAACCAAAAATGTAAGAAAATTCAACATAAAATCAATAATTGGATTATAAAACCATTTTACACGGGTAATAAGGCTTTCGAAGCCTTGAGTGACTATAAATGGACTTTTCTTCTCAATCGATGGCTTTCGCTTCACGTTTCCCGAGGCAAACATTCAATTATAATATGTTTTAACCAAAAATGTAAGAAAATTCAACTTAAAATCAATAATGAGATTACAAAAGCATTTAAAGCGAGTAATAAGGCTTTCGAAGGCATGAGTGACAATAAATGGACTTTTCTTACCAATCGATGGCTTTCGCTTCATGTTTTCTAAGGCAAACATTTATTTACAATCTATTTTAACCAAAAATGTAAGAAAATTCAACATAAAATCAATAATTATATTATAAAAGCATTTAAAGCGAGTAATAAGGCTTTCAAGGCATGAGTGACTTTAAATGGACATTTCTTCTCAATCGATCGCTTTCGCTTCACGTTTCCCGAGGCAAACATTTAAATATAATCTGTTTTAACCAAAAATGTAAGAAAATTTAACTTAAAATCAATAATGAGATTATAAAAGCATTTAAATCGAGTAATAAGGCTTTCGAAGGCATGAGTGACTATAAATGGACTTTTCTTACCAATCGATGGCTTTCGCTTCATGTTTTCTAAGGCAAACATTTAATTACAATCTATTTTAACCAAAAATGTAAGAAAATTCAACATAAAATCAATAATTGGATTATAAAACCATTTTACACGGGTAATAAGGCTTTCGAAGCCATGAGTGACTATAAATGGACTTTTCTTCTCAATCGATGGCTTTCGCTTCACGTTTCCCAAGGCAAACATTCAATTATAATCTGTTTTAACCAAAAATGTAAGAAAATTCAACTTAAAATCAATAATGAGATTATAAAAGCATTTAAACCGAGTAATAAGGCTTTCGAAGGCATGAGTGACTATAAATGGACTTTTCTTACCAATCGATGGCTTTCGCTTCATGTTTTCTAAGGCAAACATTTAATTACAATCTATTTTAACCAAAAATGTAAGAAAATTCAACATAAAATCAATAATTAGATTATAAAAGCATTTAAAACGAGTAATAAGGCTTTCAAGGCATGAGTGACTTTAAATGGACTTTTCTTCTCAATCGATGGCTTTCGCTTCACGTTTCCCGAGGCAAACTTCCAATTATAATCTGTTTTAGCCAAAAATGTAAGAAATTCAACTTAAAATCAATAATGAGATTATAAAAGCATTTAAAGCGAGTAATAAGGCTTTCGAAGGCATGAGTGACTATAAATGGACGTTTCTTCTCAATCGACGGCTTTCGCTTCACGTTTCCGGAGGCAAACATTCAATTATAATCTGTTTTAACCAAAAATGTAAGAAAATTCAACTTAAAATCAATAATGAGATTATAAAAGCATTAAAAGCGAGTAATAAGGCTTTCGAAGGCATGTGTGACTATAAATGGACTTTTCTTCTCAATCGATGGCTTTCGCTTCACGTTTCCCTATGCAACCATTCAATTATAATCTGTTTCAACAAAAAATGTAAGAAAATTCAACTTAAAATCAATAATGAGATTATAAAAGCATTTAAACCGAGTAATAAGGCTTTCGAAGGCATGAGTGACTATAAATGGACTTTTCTTACCAATCGATGGCTTTCGCTTCATGTTTTCTAAGGCAAACATTTAATTACAATCTATTTTAACCAAAAATGTAAGAAAATTCAACATAAAATCAATAATTAGATTATAAAACCATTTTACACAGGTAATAAGGCTTTCGAAGCCATGAGTGACTATAAATGGACTTTTCTTCTCAATCGATGGCTTTCGCTTAACGTTTCCCGAGGCAAACATTCAATTATAATCTGTTTTAACCAAAAATGTAAGAAAATTCAACTTCAAATCAATAATGAGATTATAAAAGCATTTAAAGCGAGTAATAAAGCTTTCGAAGACATGAGTGACTATAAATGGACTTTTCTTACCAATCGATGGCTTTCGCTTCATGTTTTCTAAGGCAAACATTTAATTACAATCTATTTTAACCAAAAATGTAAAACAATTCAACATAAAATCAATAATGAGATTATAAAAGCATTTAAAGCGAGTAATAAGGCTTTCGAAGGCATGAGTGACTATAAATGGACTTTTCTTACCAATCGATGGCTTTCGCTTCTTGTTTTCTAAGGAAAACATTTAATTACAATCTATATTAACCAAAAATGTAAGAAAATTCAACATAAAATCAATAATTAGATTATAAAAGCATTTAAAACGAGTAATAAGGCTTTCAAGGCATGAGTGACTTTAAATGGACTTTTCTTCTCAATCGATGGCTTTCGCTTCACGTTTCTCGAGGCAAACATTTAAATATAATCTGTTTTAACCAAAAATGTAAGAAAATTCAACTTAAAATCAATAATGAGATTATAAAAGCATTTAAACCGAGTGATAATGCTTTCGAAGGCATGAGTGACTATAAATGGACTTTTCTTATCGATCGATGGCTTTTGCTTCATGTTTCTCGAGGCAAACATTCAAATATAATCTGTTTTAACCAAAAATATAAGAAAATTCAACTTAAAATCAATAATGAGATTATAAAAGCATTTAAACCGAGTAATAAGGCTTTTGAAGGCATGAGTGACTATAAATGGACTTTTCTTACCAATCGATGGCTTTCGCTTCACGTTTTCTAAGGCAAACATTTAATTACAATCTATTTTAACCAAAAATGTAAAACAATTCAACATAAAATCAATAATGAGATTATAAAAGCATTTAAAGCGAGTAATAAGGCTTTCGAAGGCATGAGTGACTATAAATGGACTTTTCTTACCAATCGATGGCTTTCGCTTCTTGTTTTCTAAGGCAAACATTTAATTACAATCTATATTAACCAAAAATGTAAGAAAATTCAACTTAAAATCAATAATGAGATTATAAAAGCATTAAAAGCGAGTAATAAGGCTTTCGAAGGCATGTGTGACTATAAATGGACTTTTCTTCTCAATCGATGGCTTTTGCTTCACGTTTCCCTATACAAACATTCAATTATAATCTGTTTCAACAAAAAATGTAAGAAAATTCAAGTTAAAAACAATAATGAGATTATAAAAGATTTTAACCGAGTAATAAGGCTTTCGAAGGCATGAGTGACTATAAAAGGACTTTTCTTACCAATTGATGGCTTTCGCTTCATGTTTTCTAAGGCAAACATTTAATTACAATCTATTTTAACCAAAAATGTAAGAAAATTCAACATAAAATCAATAATTGGATTATAAAACCATTTTACACGGGTAATAAGGCTTTCGAAGGCATGAGTGACTATAAATGGACTTTTCTTCTCAATCGATGGCTTTCGCTTCACGTTTCTCAAGGCAAACATTCAATTATAATATGTTTTAACCAAAAATGTAAGAAAATTCAACTTAAAATCAATAATGAGATTATAAAAGCATTAAAAGCGAGTAATAAGGCTTTCGAAGGCATGTGTGACTATAAATGGACTTTTCTTCTCAATCGATGGCTTTCGCTTCACGTTTCCCTATGCAAACATTCAATTATAATCTGTTTCAACAAAAAATGTAAGAAAATTCAACTTAAAATCAATAATGAGATTATAAAAGCATTTAAACCGAGTAATAAGGCTTTCGAAGGCATGAGTGACTATAAATGGACTTTTCTTACCAATCGATGGCTTTCGCTTCATGTTTTCTAAGGCAAACATTTAATTACAATCTATTTTAACCAAAAATGTTAGAAAATTCAACATAAAATCAATAATTGGATTATAAAACCATTTTACACGGGTAATAAGGCTTTCGAAGCCTTGAGTGACTATAAATGGACTTTTCTTCTCAATCGATGGCTTTCGCTTCACGTTTCCCGACGCAAACATTCAATTATAATATGTTTTAACCAAAAATGTAAGAAAATTCAACTTAAAATCAATAATGAGATTACAAAAGCATTTAAAGCGAGTAATAAGGCTTTCGAAGGCATGAGTGACAATAAATGGACTTTTCTTACCAATCGATGGCTTTCGCTTCATGTTTTCTAAGGCAAACATTTAATTACAATCTATTTTAACCAAAAATGTAAGAAAATTCAACATAAAATCAATAATTATATTATAAAAGCATTTAAAGCGAGTAATAAGGCTTTCAAGGCATGAGTGACTTTAAATGGACTTTTCTTCTCAATCGATCGCTTTCGCTTCACGTTTCCCGAGGCAAACATTTAAATATAATCTGTTTTAGCAAAAAATGTAAGAAAATTTAACTTAAAATCAATAATGAGATTATAAAAGCATTTAAATCGAGTAATAAGGCTTTCGAAGGCATGAGTGACTATAAATGGACTTTTCTTACCAATCGATGGCTTTCGCTTCATGTTTTCTAAGGCAAACATTTAATTACAATCTATTTTAACCAAAAATGTAAGAAAATTCAACATAAAATCAATAATTAGATTATAAAACCATTTTACACGGGTAATAAGGCTTTCGAAGCCATGAGTGACTATAAATGGACTTTTCTTCTCAATCGATGGCTTTCGCTTCACGTTTCCCGAGGCAAACATTCAATTATAATCTGTTTTAACCAAAAATGTAAGAAAACTTAACTTAAAATCAATAATGAGATTATAAAAGCATTTAAACCGAGTGATAAGGCTTTCGAAGGCATGAGTGACTATAAATGGACTTTTCTTATCGATCGATGGCTTTTGCTTCATGTTTCTCGAGGCAAACATTCAAATATAATCTGTTTTAACCAAAAATATAAGAAAATTCAACTTAAAATCAATAATGAGATTATAAAAGCATTTAAACCGAGTAATAAGGCTTTCGAAGGCATGAGTGACTATAAATGGACTTTTCTTACCAATCGATGGATTTCGCTTCATGTTTTTTAAGGCAAACATTTAATTACAATCTATTTTAACCAAAAATGTAAGAAAATTCAACATAAAATCAATAATTAGATTATAAAACCATTTTACACGGGTAATAAGGCTTTCGAAGCCATGAGTGACTATAAATGGACTTTTCTTCTCAATCGATGGCTTTCGCTTCACGTTTCCCGAGGCAAACATTCAATTATAATCTGTTTTAACCAAAAATGTAAGAAAATTCAACTTAAAATCAATAATGAGATTATAAAAGCATTTAAACCGAGTGATAAGGCTTTCGAAGGCATGAGTGACTATAAATGGACTTTTCTTATCGATCGATGGCTTTTGCTTCATGTTTCTCGAGGCAAACATTCAAATATAATCTGTTTTAACCAAAAATATAAGAAAATTCAACTTAAAATCAATAATGAGATTATAAAAGCATTTAAACCGAGTAATAAGGCTTTCGAAGGCATGAGTGACTATAAATGGACTTTTCTTACCAATCGATGGATTTCGCTTCATGTTTTTTAAGGCAAACATTTAATTACAATCTATTTTAACCAAAAATGTAAGAAAATTAAACTTAAAATCAATAATCAGATTATAAAAGCATTTAAAGCGAGTAATAAGGCTTTCGAAGGCATGACTGACTTTAAATGGACTTTTCTTCTCAATCGATAGCTTTCGCTTCACGTTTCCCGAGGCAAACTTCCAATTATAATCTGTTTTAGCCAAAAATGTAAGAAATTCAACTTAAAATCAATAATGAGATTATAAAAGCATTTAAAGCGAGTAATAAGGCTTTCGAAGGCATGAGTGACTATAAATGGACGTTTCTTCTCAATCGACGGCTTTCGCTTCACGTTTCCCGAGGCAAACATTCAATTATAATCTGTTTTAACCAAAAATGTAAGAAAATTCAACTTAAAATCAATAATGAGATTATAAAAGCATTAAAAGCGAGTAATAAGGCTTTCGAAGGCATGTGTGACTATAAATGGACTTTTCTTCTCAATCGATGGCTTTTGCTTCACGTTTCCCTATGCAAACATTCAATTATAATCTGTTTCAACAAAAAATGTAAGAAAATTCAACTTAAAATCAATAATGAGATTATAAAAGCATTTAAAGCGAGTAATAAGGCTTTCGAAGGCATGAGTGACTATAAATGGACTTTTCTTACCAATCGATGGCTTTCGCTTCATGTTTTCTAAGGCAAACATTTAATTACAATCTATTTTAACCAAAAATGTAAGAAAATTCAACATAAAATTAATAATTAGATTATAAAACCATTTTACACGGGTAATAAGGCTTTCGAAGGCATGAGTGACTATAAATGGACTTTTCTTCTCAATCGATGGCTTTCGCTTCACGTTTCCCGAGGCAAACATTCAATTATAATATGTTTTAACCAAAAATGTAAGAAAATTCAACTTAAAATCAATAATGAGATTATAAAAGCATTAAAAGCGAGTAATAAGGCTTTCAAGGCTTGAGTGACTTTAAATGGACTTTTCTTCTCAATCGATGGCTTTCGCTTCACATTTCCCGAGGCAAACATTTAAATATAATCTGTTTTAACCAAAAATGTAAGAAAATTCAACTTAAAATCAATAATGAGATTATAAAAGCATTTAAACCGAGTGATAAGGCTTTCGAAGGCATGAATGACTATAAATGGACTTTTCTTATCGATCGATGGCTTTTGCTTCATGTTTCTCGAGGCAAACATTCAAATATAATATGTTTTAACCAAAAATATAAGAAAATTCAACTTAAAATCAATAATGAGATTATAAAAGCATTTAAACCGAGTAATAAGGCTTTCGAAGGCATGAGTGACTATAAATTGACTTTTCTTACCAATCGATGGCTTTCGCTTCATGTTTTTTAAGTCAAACATTTAATTACAATCTATTTTAACCAAAATTGTAAGAAAATTGAACTTAAAATCAATAATGAGATTATAAAAGCATTTAAAGCGAGTAATAAGGCTTCCGAAGGCATGACTGACTTTAAATGGACGTTTCTTCTCAATCGACGGCTTTCGCTTCACGTTTCCCGAGGCAAACATTCAATTATAATCTATTTTAGCCAAAAATGTAAGATAATTCAACTTAAAATCAATAATGAGATTATAAAAGCATTAAAAGCGAGTAATAAGGCTTTCGAAGGCATGTGTGACTATAAATGGACTTTTCTTCTCAATCGATGGCTTTTGCTTCACGTTTCCCTATGCAAACATTTAATTACAATCTATTTTAACCAAAAATGTAAGAAAATTCAACATAAAATCAATAATTGGATTATAAAACCATTTAAAACGAGTAATAAGGCTTTCAAGGCATGAGAGACTTTAAATGGACATTTCTTCTCAATCGATGGCTTTCGCTTCACGTTTCCCGAGGCAAACATTTAAATATAATCTGTTTTAACCAAAAATGTAAGAAAATTTAACTTAAAATCAATAATGAGATTATAAAAGCATTTAAACCGAGTGATAAGGCTTTCGAAGGCATGAGTGACTATAAATGGACTTTTCTTATCGATCGATGGCTTTTGCTTCATGTTTCTCGAGGCAAACATTCAAATATAATCTGTTTTAACCAAAAATATAAGAAAATTCAACTTAAAATCAATAATGAGATTATAAAAGCATTTAAACCGAGTAATAAGGCTTTCGAAGGCATGAGTGACTACAAATGGACTTTTCTTACCAATCGATGGATTTCGCTTCATGTTTTTTAAGGCAAACATTTAATTACAATCTATTTTAACCAAAAATGTAAGAAAATTCAACTTAAAATCAATAATCAGATTATAAAAGCATTTAAAGCGAGTAATAAGGCTTTCGAAGGCATGACTGACTTTAAATGGACTTTTCTTCTCAATCGATAGCTTTCGCTTCACGTTTCCCGAGGCAAACTTCCAATTATAATCTGTTTTAGACAAAAATGTAAGAAATTCAACTTAAAATCAATAATGAGATTATAAAAGCATTTAAAGCGAGTAATAAGGCTTTCGAAGGCATGAGTGACTATAAATGGACGTTTCTTCTCAATCGACGGCTTTCGCTTCACGTTTCCCGAGGCAAACATTCAATTATAATCTGTTTTAACCAAAAATGTAAGAAAATTCAACTTAAAATCTATAATGAGATTATAAAAGCATTAAAAGCGAGTAATAAGGCTTTCGAAGGCATGTGTGACTATAAATGGACTTTTCTTCTCAATCGATGGCTTTTGCTTCACGTTTCCCTATGCAAACATTCAATTATAATCTGTTTCAACAAAAAATGTAAGAAAATTCAACTTAAAATCAATAATGAGATTATAAAAGCATTTAAAGCGAGTAATAAGGCTTTCGAAGGCATGAGTGACTATATATGGACTTTTCTTACCAATCGATGGCTTTCGCTTCATGTTTTCTAAGGCAAACATTTAATTACAATCTATTTTAACCAAAAATGTAAGAAAATTCAACATAAAATTAATAATTAGATTATAAAACCATTTTACACGGGTAATAAGGCTTTCGAAGGCATGAGTGACTATAAATGGACTTTTCTTCTCAATCGATGGCTTTCGCTTCACGTTTCCCGAGGCAAACATTCAATTATAATATGTTTTAACCAAAAATGTAAGAAAATTCAACTTAAAATCAATAATGAGATTATAAAAGCATTAAAAGCGAGTAATAAGGCTTTCAAAGGCATGAGTGACTATAAATGGACTTTTCTTTTCAATCGATGGCTTTCGCTTCACGTTTCCCTATGCAAACATTCAATTATAATCTGTTTCAACAAAAAATGTAAGAAAATTCAACTTAAAATCAATAATGAGATTATAAAAGCATTTAAACCGAGTAATAAGGCTTTCGAAGGCATGAGTGACTATAAATGGACTTTTCTTACCAATCGATGGCTTTCGCTTCATGTTTTCTAAGGCAAACATTTAATTACAATCTATTTTAACCAAAAATGTAAGAAAATTCAACATAAAATCAATAATTGGATTATAAAACCATTTTACACGGGTAATAAGGCTTTCGAAGCCATGAGTGACTATAAATGGACTTTTCTTCTCAATCGATGGCTTTCGTTTCACGTTTCCCGAGGCAAACATTCAATTATAATATGTTTTAACCAAAAATTTAAGAAAATTCAACTTAAAATCAATAATGAGATTATAAAAGCATTTAAAGCGAGTAATAAGGCTTTCGAAGGCATGAGTGACAATAAATGGACTTTTCTTACCAATCGATGGCTTTCGCTTCATGTTTTCTAAGGCAAACATTTAATTACAATCTATTTTAACCAAAAATGTAAGAAAATTCAACATAAAATCAATAATTATATTATAAAAGCATTTAAAGCGAGTAATAAGGCTTTCAAGGCATGAGTGACTTTAAATGGACTTTTCTTCTCAATCGATGGCTTTCGCTTCACGTTTCCCGAGGCAAACATTTAAATATAATCTGTTTTAACCAAAAATGTAAGAAAATTTAACTTAAAATCAATAATGAGATTATAAAAGCATTTAAACCGAGTAATAAGGCTTTCGAAGGCATGAGTGACTATAAATGGACTTTTCTTACCAATCGATGGCTTTCGCTTCATCTTTTCTAAGGCAAACATTTAATTACAATCTATTTTAACCAAAAATGTAAGAAAATTCAACATAAAATCAATAATTAGATTATAAAACCATTTTACACGGGTAATAAGGCTTTCGAAGCCATGAGTGACTATAAATGGACATTTCTTCTCAATCGATGGCTTTCGCTTCACGTTTCCCGAGGCAAACATTTAAATATAATCTGTTTTAACCAAAAATGTAAGAAAATTTAACTTAAAATCAATAATGAGATTATAAAAGCATTTAAACCGAGTAATAAGGCTTTCGAAGGCATGAGTGACTATAAATGGACTTTTCTTACCAATCGATGGCTTTCGCTTCATGTTTTCTAAGGCAAACATTTAATTACAATCTATTTTAACCAAAAATGTAAGAAAATTCAACATAAAATCAATAATTTGATTATAAAACCATTTTACACGGGTAATAAGGCTTTCGAAGGCATGAGTTACTATAAATGGACTTTTCTTCTCAATCGATGGCTTTCGCTTCACGTTTCCCGATGCAAACATTCAATTATAATATGTTTTAACCAAAAATGTAAGAAAATTCAACTTAAAATCAATAATGAGATTATAAAAGCATTAAAAGCGAGTAATAAGGCTTTCGAAGGCATGTGTGACTATAAATGGACTTTTCTTCTCAATCGATCGCTTTCGCTTCACGTTTCCCAATGCAAACATTCAATTATAATCTGTTTCAACAAAAAATGTAAGAAAATTCAACTTAAAATCAATAATGAGATTATAAAAGCATTTAAACCGAGTAATAAGGCTTTCGAAGGCATGAGTGACTATAAATGGACTTTTCTTACCAATCGATGGCTTTCGCTTCATGTTTTCTAAGGCAAACATTTAATTACAATCTATTTTAACCAAAAATGTAAGAAAATTCAACATAAAATCAATAATTAGATTATAAAAGCATTTAAAACGAGTAATAAGGCTTTCAAGGCATGAGAGACTTTAAATGGACATTTCTTCTCAATCGATGGCTTTCGCTTCACGTTTCCCGAGGCAAACATTTAAATATAATCTGTTTTAACCAAAAATGTAAGAAAATTTAACTTAAAATCAATAATGAGATTATAAAAGCATTTAAACCGAGTGATAAGGCTTTCGAAGGCATGAGTGACTATAAATGGACTTTTCTTATCGATCGATGGCTTTTGCTTCATGTTTCTCGAGGCAAACATTCAAATATAATCTGTTTTAACCAAAAATATAAGAAAATTCAACTTAAAATCAATAATGAGATTATAAAAGCATTTAAACCGAGTAATAAGGCTTTTGAAGGCATGAGTGACTATAAATGGACTTTTCTTACCAATCGATGGCTTTCGCTTCATGTTTTTTAAGGCAAACATTTAATTACAATCTATTTTAACCAAAAATGTAAGAAAATTCAACTTAAAATCAATAATCAGATTATAAAAGCATTTAAAGCGAGTAATAAGGCTTTCGAAGGCATGACTGACTTTAAATGGACTTTTCTTCTCAATCGATAGCTTTCGCTTCACGTTTCCCGAGGCAAACTTCCAATTATAATCTGTTTTAGCCAAAAATGTAAGAAATTCAACTTAAAATCAATAATGAGATTATAAAAGCATTTAAAGCGAGTAATAAGGCTTTCGAAGGCATGAGTGACTATAAATGGACGTTTCTTCTCAATCGACGGCTTTCGCTTCACGTTTCCCGTGGCAAACATTCAATTATAATCTGTTTTAACCAAAAATGTAAGAAAATTCAACTTAAAATCAATAATGAGATTATAAAAGCATTAAAAGCGAGTAATAAGGCTTTCGAAGGCATGTGTGACTATAAATGGACTTTTCTTCTCAATCGATGGCTTTTGCTTCACGTTTCCCTATGCAAACATTCAATTATAATCTGTTTCAACAAAAAATGTAAGAAAATTCAACTTAAAATCAATAATGAGATTATAAAAGCATTTAAAGCGAGTAATAAGGCTTTCGAAGGCATGAGTGACTATAAATGGACTTTTCTTACCAATCGATGGCTTTCGCTTCATGTTTTCTAAGGCAAACATTTAATTACAATCTATTTTAACCAAAAATGTAAGAAAATTCAACATAAAATCAATAATTGGATTATAAAACCATTTAAAACGAGTAATAAGGCTTTCAAGGCATGAGAGACTTTAAATGGACATTTCTTCTCAATCGATGGCTTTCGCTTCACGTTTCCCGAGGCAAACATTTAAATATAATCTGTTTTAACCAATAATGTAAGAAAATTTAACTTAAAATCAATAATGAGATTATAAAAGCATTTAAACCGAGTGATAAGGCTTTCGAAGGCATGAGTGACTATAAATGGACTTTTCTTATCGATCGAGGGCTTTTGCTTCATGTTTCTCGAGGCAAACATTCAAATATAATCTGTTTTAACCAAAAATATAAGAAAATTCAACTTAAAATCAATAATGAGATTATAAAAGCATTTAAACCGAGTAATAAGGCTTTCGAAGGCATGAGTGACTATAAATGGACTTTTCTTACCAATCGATGGCTTTCGCTTCATGTTTTTTAAGGCAAACATTTAATTACAATTTATTTTAACCAAAAATGTAAGAAAATTCAACTTAAAATCAATAATCAGATTATAAAAGCATTTAAAGCGAGTAATAAGGCTTTCGAAGGCATGACTGACTTTAAATGGACTTTTCTTCTCAATCGATAGCTTTCGCTTCACGTTTCCCGAGGCAAACTTCCAATTATAATCTGTTTTAGCCAAAAATGTAAGAAATTCAACTTAAAATCAATAATGAGATTATAAAAGCATTTAAAGCGAGTAATAAGGCTTTCGAAGGCATGAGTGACTATAAATGGACGTTTCTTCTCAATCGACGGCTTTCGCTTCACGTTTCCCGAGGCAAACATTCAATTATAATCTGTTTTAACCAAAAATGTAAGAAAATTCAACTTAAAATCAATAATGAGATTATAAAAGCATTAAAAGCGAGTAATAAGGCTTTCGAAGGCATGAGTGACTATAAATGGACTTTTCTTCTCAATCGATGGCTTTCGCTTCACGTTTCCCTATGCAAACATAAAATTATAATCTGTTTCAACAAAAAATGTAAGAAAATTCAACTTAAAATCAATAATGAGATTATAAAAGCATTTAAACCGAGTAATAAGGCTTTCGAAGGCATGAGTGACTATAAATGGACTTTTCTTACCAATCGATGGCTTTCGCTTCATGTTTTCTAAGGCAAACATTTAATTACAATCTATTTTAACCAAAAATGTAAGAAAATTCAACATAAAATCAATAATAGGATTATAAAACCATTTTACACGGGTAATAAGGCTTTCGAAGCCATGAGTGACTATAAATGGACTTTTCTTCTCCATCGATGGCTTTCGATTCACGTTTCCCGAGGCAAACATTCAATTATAATATGTTTTAACCACAAATGTAAGAAAATTCAACTTAAAATCAATAATGAGATTATAAAAGCATTTAAAGCGAGTAATAAGGCTTTCGAAGGCATGAGTGACAATAAATGGACTTTTCTTACCAATCGATGGCTTTTGCTTCATGTTTTCTAAGGCAAACATTTAATTACAATCTATTTTAACCAAAAATGTAAGAAAATTCAACATAAAATCAATAATTAGATTATAAAACCATTTTACACGGGTAATAAGGCTTTCGAAGCCATGAGTGACTATAAATGGACTTTTCTTCTCAATCGATGGCTTTCGCTTCACGTTTCCCGAGGCAAACATTCAATTATAATATGTTTTAACCAAAAATGTAAGAAAATTCAACTTAAAATCAATAATTGGATTATAAAACCATTTAAAACGAGTAATAAGGCTTTCAAGGCATGAGAGACTTTAAATGGACATTTCTTCTCAATCGATGGCTTTCGCTTCACGTTTCCCGAGGCAAACATTTAAATATAATCTGTTTTAACCAATAATGTAAGAAAATTTAACTTAAAATCAATAATGAGATTATAAAAGCATTTAAACCGAGTGATAAGGCTTTCGAAGGCATGAGTGACTATAAATGGACTTTTCTTATCGATTGAGGGCTTTTGCTTCATGTTTCTCGAGGCAAACATTCAAATATAATCTGTTTTAACCAAAAATATAAGAAAATTCAACTTAAAATCAATAATGAGATTATAAAAGCATTTAAACCGAGTAATAAGGCTTTCGAAGGCATGAGTGACTATAAATGGACTTTTCTTACCAATCGATGGCTTTCGCTTCATGTTTTTTAAGGCAAACATTTAATTACAATCTATTTTAACCAAAAATGTAAGAAAATTCAACTTAAAATCAATAATCAGATTATAAAAGCATTTAAAGCAAGTAATAAGGCTTTCGAAGGCATGACTGACTTTAAATGGACTTTTCTTCTCAATCGATAGCTTTCGCTTCACGTTTCCCGAGGCAAACTTCCAATTATAATCTGTTTTAGCCAAAAATGTAAGAAATTCAACTTAAAATCAATAATGAGATTATAAAAGCATTTAAAGCGAGTAATAAGGCTTTCGAAGGCATGAGTGACTATAAATGGACGTTTCTTCTCAATCGACGGCTTTCGCTTCACGTTTCCCGAGGCAAACATTCAATTATAATCTGTTTTAACCAAAAATGTAAGAAAATTCAACTTAAAATCAATAATGAGATATAAAAGCATTAAAAGCGAGTAATAAGGCTTTCGAAGGCATGAGTGACTATAAATGGACTTTTCTTCTCAATCGATGGCTTTCGCTTCACGTTTCCCTATGCAAACATTCAATTATAATCTGTTTCAACAAAAAATGTAAGAAAATTCAACTTAAAATCAATAATGAGATTATAAAAGCATTTAAACCGAGTAATAAGGCTTTCGAAGGCATGAGTGACTATAAATGGACTTTTCTTACCAATCGATGGCTTTCGCTTCATGTTTTCTAAGGCAAACATTTAATTACAATCTATTTTAACCAAAAATGTAAGAAAATTCAACATAAAATCAATAATAGGATTATAAAACCATTTTACACGGGTAATAAGGCTTTCGAAGCCATGAGTGACTATAAATGGACTTTTCTTCTCAATCGATGGCTTTCGATTCACGTTTCCCGAGGCAAACATTCAATTATAATATGTTTTAACCACAAATGTAAGAAAATTCAACTTAAAATCAATAATGAGATTATAAAAGCATTTAAAGCGAGTAATAAGGCTTTCGAAGGCATGAGTGACAATAAATGGACTTTTCTTACCAATCGATGGCTTTTGCTTCATGTTTTCTAAGGCAAACATTTAATTACAATCTATTTTAACCAAAAATGTAAGAAAATTCAACATAAAATCAATAATTAGATTATAAAACCATTTTACACGGGTAATAAGGCTTTCGAAGCCATGAGTGACTATAAATGGACTTTTCTTCTCAATCGATGGCTTTCGCTTCACGTTTCCCGAGGCAAACATTCAATTATAATATGTTTTAACCAAAAATGTAAGAAAATTCAACTTAAAATCAATAATTGGATTATAAAACCATTTAAAACGAGTAATAAGGCTTTCAAGGCATGAGAGACTTTAAATGGACATTTCTTCTCAATCGATGGCTTTCGCTTCACGTTTCCCGAGGCAAACATTTAAATATAATCTGTTTTAACCAATAATGTAAGAAAATTTAACTTAAAATCAATAATGAGATTATAAAAGCATTTAAACCGAGTGATAAGGCTTTCGAAGGCATGAGTGACTATAAATGGACTTTTCTTATCGATTGAGGGCTTTTGCTTCATGTTTCTCGAGGCAAACATTCAAATATAATCTGTTTTAACCAAAAATATAAGAAAATTCAACTTAAAATCAATAATGAGATTATAAAAGCATTTAAACCGAGTAATAAGGCTTTCGAAGGCATGAGTGACTATAAATGGACTTTTCTTACCAATCGATGGCTTTCGCTTCATGTTTTTTAAGGCAAACATTTAATTACAATCTATTTTAACCAAAAATGTAAGAAAATTCAACTTAAAATCAATAATCAGATTATAAAAGCATTTAAAGCGAGTAATAAGGCTTTCGAAGGCATGACTGACTTTAAATGGACTTTTCTTCTCAATCGATAGCTTTCGCTTCACGTTTCCCAAGGCAAACTTCCAATTATAATCTGTTTTAGCCAAAAATGTAAGAAATTCAACTTAAAATCAATAATGAGATTATAAAAGCATTTAAAGCGAGTAATAAGGCTTTCGAAGGCATGAGTGACTATAAATGGACGTTTCTTCTCAATCGACGGCTTTCGCTTCACGTTTCCCGAGGCAAACATTCAATTATAATCTGTTTTAACCAAAAATGTAAGAAAATTCAACTTAAAATCAATAATGAGATATAAAAGCATTAAAAGCGAGTAATAAGGCTTTCGAAGGCATGAGTGACTATAAATGGACTTTTCTTCTCAATCGATGGCTTTCGCTTCACGTTTCCCTATGCAAACATTCAATTATAATCTGTTTCAACAAAAAATGTAAGAAAATTCAACTTAAAATCAATAATGAGATTATAAAAGCATTTAAACCGAGTAATAAGGCTTTCGAAGGCATGAGTGACTATAAATGGACTTTTCTTACCAATCGATGGCTTTCGCTTCATGTTTTCTAAGGCAAACATTTAATTACAATCTATTTTAACCAAAAATGTAAGAAAATTCAACATAAAATCAATAATAGGATTATAAAACCATTTTACACGGGTAATAAGGCTTTCGAAGCCATGAGTGACTATAAATGGACTTTTCTTCTCAATCGATGGCTTTCATTTCACGTTTCCCGAGGCAAACATTCAATTATAATATGTTTTAACCAAAAATGTAAGAAAATTCAACTTAAAATCAATAATGAGATTATAAAAGCATTTAAAGCGAGTAATAAGGCTTTCGAAGGCATGAGTGACAATAAATGGACTTTTCTTACCAATCGATGGCTTTTGCTTCATGTTTTCTAAGGCAAACATTTAATTACAATCTATTTTAACCAAAAATGTAAGAAAATTCAACATAAAATCAATAATTAGATTATAAAACCATTTTACACGGGTAATAAGGCTTTCGAAGCCATGAGTGACTATAAATGGACTTTTCTTCTCAATCGATGGCTTTCGCTTCACGTTTCCCGAGGCAAACATTCAATTATAATATGTTTTAACCAAAAATGTAAGAAAATTCAACTTAAAATCAATAATGAGATTATAAAAGCATTTAAAGCGAGTAATAAGGCTTTCGAAGACATGAGTGACTATAAATGGACTTTTCTTACCAATCGATGGCTTTCGCTTCATGTTTCTCGAGGCAAACATTTAATTACAATCTATTTTAACCAAAAATGTAAGAAAATTCAACATAAAATCAATAATTAGATTATAAAACCATTTTACACGGGTAATAAGGCTTTCGAAGCCATGAGTGATTATAAATGGACTTTTCTTACCAATCGATGGATTTCGCTTCATGTTTTTTAAGGCAAACATTTAATTACAATCTATTTTAACCAAAAATGTAAGAAAATTAAACTTAAAATCAATAATCAGATTATAAAAGCATTTAAAGCGAGTAATAAGGCTTTCGAAGGCATGACTGACTTTAAATGGACTTTTCTTCTCAATCGATAGCTTTCGCTTCACGTTTCCCGAGGCAAACTTCCAATTATAATCTGTTTTAGCCAAAAATGTAAGAAATTCAACTTAAAATCAATAATGAGATTATAAAAGCATTTAAAGCGAGTAATAAGGCTTTCGAAGGCATGAGTGACTATAAATGGACGTTTCTTCTCAATCGACGGCTTTCGCTTCACGTTTCCCGAGGCAAACATTCAATTATAATCTGTTTTAACCAAAAATGTAAGAAAATTCAACTTAAAATCAATAATGAGATTATAAAAGCATTAAAAGCGAGTAATAAGGCTTTCGAAGGCATGTGTGACTATAAATGGACTTTTCTTCTCAATCGATGGCTTTTGCTTCACGTTTCCCTATGCAAACATTCAATTATAATCTGTTTCAACAAAAAATGTAAGAAAATTCAACTTAAAATCAATAATGAGATTATAAAAGCATTTAAAGCGAGTAATAAGGCTTTCGAAGGCATGAGTGACTATAAATGGACTTTTCTTACCAATCGATGGCTTTCGCTTCATGTTTTCTAAGGCAAACATTTAATTACAATCTATTTTAACCAAAAATGTAAGAAAATTCAACATAAAATTAATAATTAGATTATAAAACCATTTTACACGGGTAATAAGGCTTTCGAAGGCATGAGTGACTATAAATGGACTTTTCTTCTCAATCGATGGCTTTCGCTTCACGTTTCCCGAGGCAAACATTCAATTATAATATGTTTTAACCAAAAATGTAAGAAAATTCAACTTAAAATCAATAATGAGATTATAAAAGCATTAAAAGCGAGTAATAAGGCTTTCGAAGGCATGAGTGACTATAAATGGACTTTTCTTCTCAATCGATGGCTTTCGCTTCACGTTTCCCGAGGCAAACATTCAATTATAATATGTTTTAACCAAAAATGTAAGAAAATTCAACTTAAAATCAATAATGAGATTATAAAAGCATTTAAAGCGAGTAATAAGGCTTTCGAAGGCATGAGTGACTATAAATGGACTTTTCTTACCAATCGATGGCTTTCGCTTCATGTTTTCTAAGGCAAACATTTAATTACAATCTATTTTAACCAAAAATGTAAGAAAATTCAACATAAAATCAATAATTAGATTATAAAAGCATTTAAAACGAGTAATAAGGCTTTCAAGGCTTGAGTGACTTTAAATGGACTTTTCTTCTCAATCGATGGCTTTCGCTTCACATTTCCCGAGGCAAACATTTAAATATAATCTGTTTTAACCAAAAATGTAAGAAAATTCAACTTAAAATCAATAATGAGATTATAAAAGCATTTAAACCGAGTGATAAGGCTTTCGAAGGCATGAATGACTATAAATGGACTTTTCTTATCGATCGATGGCTTTTGCTTCATGTTTCTCGAGGCAAACATTCAAATATAATATGTTTTAACCAAAAATATAAGAAAATTCAACTTAAAATCAATAATGAGATTATAAAAGCATTTAAACCGAGTAATAAGGCTTTCGAAGGCATGAGTGACTATAAATTGACTTTTCTTACCAATCGATGGCTTTCGCTTCATGTTTTTTAAGTCAAACATTTAATTACAATCTATTTTAACCAAAATTGTAAGAAAATTGAACTTAAAATCAATAATGAGATTATAAAAGCATTTAAAGCGAGTAATAAGGCTTCCGAAGGCATGACTGACTTTAAATGGACGTTTCTTCTCAATCGACGGCTTTCGCTTCACGTTTCCCGAGGCAAACATTCAATTATAATCTATTTTAGCCAAAAATGTAAGATAATTCAACTTAAAATCAATAATGAGATTATAAAAGCATTAAAAGCGAGTAATAAGGCTTTCGAAGGCATGTGTGACTATAAATGGACTTTTCTTCACAATCGATGGCTTTTGCTTCACGTTTCCCTATGCAAACATTTAATTACAATCTATTTTAACCAAAAATGTAAGAAAATTCAACATAAAATCAATAATTGGATTATAAAACCATTTAAAACGAGTAATAAGGCTTTCAAGGCATGAGAGACTTTAAATGGACATTTCTTCTCAATCGATGGCTTTCGCTTCACGTTTCCCGAGGCAAACATTTAAATATAATCTGTTTTAACCAAAAATGTAAGAAAATTTAACTTAAAATCAATAATGAGATTATAAAAGCATTTAAACCGAGTGATAAGGCTTTCGAAGGCATGAGTGACTATAAATGGACTTTTCTTATCGATCGATGGCTTTTGCTTCATGTTTCTCGAGGCAAACATTCAAATATAATCTGTTTTAACCAAAAATATAAGAAAATTCAACTTAAAATCAATAATGAGATTATAAAAGCATTTAAACCGAGTAATAAGGCTTTCGAAGGCATGAGTGACTACAAATGGACTTTTCTTACCAATCGATGGATTTCGCTTCATGTTTTTTAAGGCAAACATTTAATTACAATCTATTTTAACCAAAAATGTAAGAAAATTCAACTTAAAATCAATAATCAGATTATAAAAGCATTTAAAGCGAGTAATAAGGCTTTCGAAGGCATGACTGACTTTAAATGGACTTTTCTTCTCAATCGATAGCTTTCGCTTCACGTTTCCCGAGGCAAACTTCCAATTATAATCTGTTTTAGACAAAAATGTAAGAAATTCAACTTAAAATCAATAATGAGATTATAAAAGCATTTAAAGCGAGTAATAAGGCTTTCGAAGGCATGAGTGACTATAAATGGACGTTTCTTCTCAATCGACGGCTTTCGCTTCACGTTTCCCGAGGCAAACATTCAATTATAATCTGTTTTAACCAAAAATGTAAGAAAATTCAACTTAAAATCAATAATGAGATTATAAAAGCATTAAAAGCGAGTAATAAGGCTTTCGAAGGCATGTGTGACTATAAATGGACTTTTCTTCTCAATCGATGGCTTTTGCTTCACGTTTCCCTATGCAAACATTCAATTATAATCTGTTTCAACAAAAAATGTAAGAAAATTCAACTTAAAATCAATAATGAGATTATAAAAGCATTTAAAGCGAGTAATAAGGCTTTCGAAGGCATGAGTGACTATATATGGACTTTTCTTACCAATCGATGGCTTTCGCTTCATGTTTTCTAAGGCAAACATTTAATTACAATCTATTTTAACCAAAAATGTAAGAAAATTCAACATAAAATTAATAATTAGATTATAAAACCATTTTACACGGGTAATAAGGCTTTCGAAGGCATGAGTGACTATAAATGGACTTTTCTTCTCAATCGATGGCTTTCGCTTCACGTTTCCCGAGGCAAACATTCAATTATAATATGTTTTAACCAAAAATGTAAGAAAATTCAACTTAAAATCAATAATGAGATTATAAAAGCATTAAAAGCGAGTAATAAGGCTTTCAAAGGCATGAGTGACTATAAATGGACTTTTCTTTTCAATCGATGGCTTTCGCTTCACGTTTCCCTATGCAAACATTCAATTATAATCTGTTTCAACAAAAAATGTAAGAAAATTCAACTTAAAATCAATAATGAGATTATAAAAGCATTTAAACCGAGTAATAAGGCTTTCGAAGGCATGAGTGACTATAAATGGACTTTTCTTACCAATCGATGGCTTTCGCTTCATGTTTTCTAAGGCAAACATTTAATTACAATCTATTTTAACCAAAAATGTAAGAAAATTCAACATAAAATCAATAATTGGATTATAAAACCATTTTACACGGGTAATAAGGCTTTCGAAGCCATGAGTGACTATAAATGGACTTTTCTTCTCAATCGATGGCTTTCGTTTCACGTTTCCCGAGGCAAACATTCAATTATAATATGTTTTAACCAAAAATTTAAGAAAATTCAACTTAAAATCAATAATGAGATTATAAAAGCATTTAAAGCGAGTAATAAGGCTTTCGAAGGCATGAGTGACAATAAATGGACTTTTCTTACCAATCGATGGCTTTCGCTTCATGTTTTCTAAGGCAAACATTTAATTACAATCTATTTTAACCAAAAATGTAAGAAAATTCAACATAAAATCAATAATTATATTATAAAAGCATTTAAAGCGAGTAATAAGGCTTTCAAGGCATGAGTGACTTTAAATGGACTTTTCTTCTCAATCGATGGCTTTCGCTTCACGTTTCCCGAGGCAAACATTTAAATATAATCTGTTTTAACCAAAAATGTAAGAAAATTTAACTTAAAATCAATAATGAGATTATAAAAGCATTTAAACCGAGTAATAAGGCTTTCGAAGGCATGAGTGACTATAAATGGACTTTTCTTACCAATCGATGGCTTTCGCTTCATCTTTTCTAAGGCAAACATTTAATTACAATCTATTTTAACCAAAAATGTAAGAAAATTCAACATAAAATCAATAATTAGATTATAAAACCATTTTACACGGGTAATAAGGCTTTCGAAGCCATGAGTGACTATAAATGGACATTTCTTCTCAATCGATGGCTTTCGCTTCACGTTTCCCGAGGCAAACATTTAAATATAATCTGTTTTAACCAAAAATGTAAGAAAATTTAACTTAAAATCAATAATGAGATTATAAAAGCATTTAAACCGAGTAATAAGGCTTTCGAAGGCATGAGTGACTATAAATGGACTTTTCTTACCAATCGATGGCTTTCGCTTCATGTTTTCTAAGGCAAACATTTAATTACAATCTATTTTAACCAAAAATGTAAGAAAATTCAACATAAAATCAATAATTTGATTATAAAACCATTTTACACGGGTAATAAGGCTTTCGAAGGCATGAGTTACTATAAATGGACTTTTCTTCTCAATCGATGGCTTTCGCTTCACGTTTCCCGATGCAAACATTCAATTATAATATGTTTTAACCAAAAATGTAAGAAAATTCAACTTAAAATCAATAATGAGATTATAAAAGCATTAAAAGCGAGTAATAAGGCTTTCGAAGGCATGTGTGACTATAAATGGACTTTTCTTCTCAATCGATGGCTTTCGCTTCACGTTTCCCAATGCAAACATTCAATTATAATCTGTTTCAACAAAAAATGTAAGAAAATTCAACTTAAAATCAATAATGAGATTATAAAAGCATTTAAACCGAGTAATAAGGCTTTCGAAGGCATGAGTGACTATAAATGGACTTTTCTTACCAATCGATGGCTTTCGCTTCATGTTTTCTAAGGCAAACATTTAATTACAATCTATTTTAACCAAAAATGTAAGAAAATTCAACATAAAATCAATAATTAGATTATAAAAGCATTTAAAACGAGTAATAAGGCTTTCAAGGCATGAGAGACTTTAAATGGACATTTCTTCTCAATCGATGGCTTTCGCTTCACGTTTCCCGAGGCAAACATTTAAATATAATCTGTTTTAACCAAAAATGTAAGAAAATTTAACTTAAAATCAATAATGAGATTATAAAAGCATTTAAACCGAGTGATAAGGCTTTCGAAGGCATGAGTGACTATAAATGGACTTTTCTTATCGATCGATGGCTTTTGCTTCATGTTTCTCGAGGCAAACATTCAAATATAATCTGTTTTAACCAAAAATGTAAGAAAATTCAACTTAAAATCAATAATGAGATTATAAAAGCATTTAAACCGAGTAATAAGGCTTTTGAAGGCATGAGTGACTATAAATGGACTTTTCTTACCAATCGATGGCTTTCGCTTCATGTTTTTTAAGGCAAACATTTAATTACAATCTATTTTAACCAAAAATGTAAGAAAATTCAACTTAAAATCAATAATCAGATTATAAAAGCATTTAAAGCGAGTAATAAGGCTTTCGAAGGCATGACTGACTTTAAATGGACTTTTCTTCTCAATCGATAGCTTTCGCTTCACGTTTCCCGAGGCAAACTTCCAATTATAATCTGTTTTAGCCAAAAATGTAAGAAATTCAACTTAAAATCAATAATGAGATTATAAAAGCATTTAAAGCGAGTAATAAGGCTTTCGAAGGCATGAGTGACTATAAATGGACGTTTCTTCTCAATCGACGGCTTTCGCTTCACGTTTCCCGTGGCAAACATTCAATTATAATCTGTTTTAACCAAAAATGTAAGAAAATTCAACTTAAAATCAATAATGAGATTATAAAAGCATTAAAAGCGAGTAATAAGGCTTTCGAAGGCATGTGTGACTATAAATGGACTTTTCTTCTCAATCGATGGCTTTTGCTTCACGTTTCCCTATGCAAACATTCAATTATAATCTGTTTCAACAAAAAATGTAAGAAAATTCAACTTAAAATCAATAATGAGATTATAAAAGCATTTAAAGCGAGTAATAAGGCTTTCGAAGGCATGAGTGACTATAAATGGACTTTTCTTACCAATCGATGGCTTTCGCTTCATGTTTTCTAAGGCAAACATTTAATTACAATCTATTTTAACCAAAAATGTAAGAAAATTCAACATAAAATCAATAATTGGATTATAAAACCATTTAAAACGAGTAATAAGGCTTTCAAGGCATGAGAGACTTTAAATGGACATTTCTTCTCAATCGATGGCTTTCGCTTCACGTTTCCCGAGGCAAACATTTAAATATAATCTGTTTTAACCAATAATGTAAGAAAATTTAACTTAAAATCAATAATGAGATTATAAAAGCATTTAAACCGAGTGATAAGGCTTTCGAAGGCATGAGTGACTATAAATGGACTTTTCTTATCGATCGAGGGCTTTTGCTTCATGTTTCTCGAGGCAAACATTCAAATATAATCTGTTTTAACCAAAAATATAAGAAAATTCAACTTAAAATCAATAATGAGATTATAAAAGCATTTAAACCGAGTAATAAGGCTTTCGAAGGCATGAGTGACTATAAATGGACTTTTCTTACCAATCGATGGCTTTCGCTTCATGTTTTTTAAGGCAAACATTTAATTACAATCTATTTTAACCAAAAATGTAAGAAAATTCAACTTAAAATCAATAATCAGATTATAAAAGCATTTAAAGCGAGTAATAAGGCTTTCGAAGGCATGACTGACTTTAAATGGACTTTTCTTCTCAATCGATAGCTTTCGCTTCACGTTTCCCGAGGCAAACTTCCAATTATAATCTGTTTTAGCCAAAAATGTAAGAAATTCAACTTAAAATCAATAATGAGATTATAAAAGCATTTAAAGCGAGTAATAAGGCTTTCGAAGGCATGAGTGACTATAAATGGACGTTTCTTCTCAATCGACGGCTTTCGCTTCACGTTTCCCGAGGCAAACATTCAATTATAATCTGTTTTAACCAAAAATGTAAGAAAATTCAACTTAAAATCAATAATGAGATTATAAAAGCATTAAAAGCGAGTAATAAGGCTTTCGAAGGCATGAGTGACTATAAATGGACTTTTCTTCTCAATCGATGGCTTTCGCTTCACGTTTCCCTATGCAAACATAAAATTATAATCTGTTTCAACAAAAAATGTAAGAAAATTCAACTTAAAATCAATAATGAGATTATAAAAGCATTTAAACCGAGTAATAAGGCTTTCGAAGGCATGAGTGACTATAAATGGACTTTTCTTACCAATCGATGGCTTTCGCTTCATGTTTTCTAAGGCAAACATTTAATTACAATCTATTTTAACCAAAAATGTAAGAAAATTCAACATAAAATCAATAATAGGATTATAAAACCATTTTACACGGGTAATAAGGCTTTCGAAGCCATGAGTGACTATAAATGGACTTTTCTTCTCAATCGATGGCTTTCGATTCACGTTTCCCGAGGCAAACATTCAATTATAATATGTTTTAACCACAAATGTAAGAAAATTCAACTTAAAATCAATAATGAGATTATAAAAGCATTTAAAGCGAGTAATAAGGCTTTCGAAGGCATGAGTGACAATAAATGGACTTTTCTTACCAATCGATGGCTTTTGCTTCATGTTTTCTAAGGCAAACATTTAATTACAATCTATTTTAACCAAAAATGTAAGAAAATTCAACATAAAATCAATAATTAGATTATAAAACCATTTTACACGGGTAATAAGGCTTTCGAAGCCATGAGTGACTATAAATGGACTTTTCTTCTCAATCGATGGCTTTCGCTTCACGTTTCCCGAGGCAAACATTCAATTATAATATGTTTTAACCAAAAATGTAAGAAAATTCAACTTAAAATCAATAATTGGATTATAAAACCATTTAAAACGAGTAATAAGGCTTTCAAGGCATGAGAGACTTTAAATGGACATTTCTTCTCAATCGATGGCTTTCGCTTCACGTTTCCCGAGGCAAACATTTAAATATAATCTGTTTTAACCAATAATGTAAGAAAATTTAACTTAAAATCAATAATGAGATTATAAAAGCATTTAAACCGAGTGATAAGGCTTTCGAAGGCATGAGTGACTATAAATGGACTTTTCTTATCGATTGAGGGCTTTTGCTTCATGTTTCTCGAGGCAAACATTCAAATATAATCTGTTTTAACCAAAAATATAAGAAAATTCAACTTAAAATCAATAATGAGATTATAAAAGCATTTAAACCGAGTAATAAGGCTTTCGAAGGCATGAGTGACTATAAATGGACTTTTCTTACCAATCGATGGCTTTCGCTTCATGTTTTTTAAGGCAAACATTTAATTACAATCTATTTTAACCAAAAATGTAAGAAAATTCAACTTAAAATCAATAATCAGATTATAAAAGCATTTAAAGCGAGTAATAAGGCTTTCGAAGGCATGACTGACTTTAAATGGACTTTTCTTCTCAATCGATAGCTTTCGCTTCACGTTTCCCGAGGCAAACTTCCAATTATAATCTGTTTTAGCCAAAAATGTAAGAAATTCAACTTAAAATCAATAATGAGATTATAAAAGCATTTAAAGCGAGTAATAAGGCTTTCGAAGGCATGAGTGACTATAAATGGACGTTTCTTCTCAATCGACGGCTTTCGCTTCACGTTTCCCGAGGCAAACATTCAATTATAATCTGTTTTAACCAAAAATGTAAGAAAATTCAACTTAAAATCAATAATGAGATATAAAAGCATTAAAAGCGAGTAATAAGGCTTTCGAAGGCATGAGTGACTATAAATGGACTTTTCTTCTCAATCGATGGCTTTCGCTTCACGTTTCCCTATGCAAACATTCAATTATAATCTGTTTCAACAAAAAATGTAAGAAAATTCAACTTAAAATCAATAATGAGATTATAAAAGCATTTAAACCGAGTAATAAGGCTTTCGAAGGCATGAGTGACTATAAATGGACTTTTCTTACCAATCGATGGCTTTCGCTTCATGTTTTCTAAGGCAAACATTTAATTACAATCTATTTTAACCAAAAATGTAAGAAAATTCAACATAAAATCAATAATAGGATTATAAAACCATTTTACACGGGTAATAAGGCTTTCGAAGCCATGAGTGACTATAAATGGACTTTTCTTCTCAATCGATGGCTTTCGTTTCACGTTTCCCGAGGCAAACATTCAATTATAATATGTTTTAACCAAAAATGTAAGAAAATTCAACTTAAAATCAATAATGAGATTATAAAAGCATTTAAAGCGAGTAATAAGGCTTTCGAAGGCATGAGTGACAATAAATGGACTTTTCTTACCAATCGATGGCTTTTGCTTCATGTTTTCTAAGGCAAACATTTAATTACAATCTATTTTAACCAAAAATGTAAGAAAATTCAACATAAAATCAATAATTAGATTATAAAACCATTTTACACGGGTAATAAGGCTTTCGAAGCCATGAGTGACTATAAATGGACTTTTCTTCTCAATCGATGGCTTTCGCTTCACGTTTCCCGAGGCAAACATTCAATTATAATATGTTTTAACCAAAAATGTAAGAAAATTCAACTTAAAATCAATAATGAGATTATAAAAGCATTTAAAGCGAGTAATAAGGCTTTCGAAGACATGAGTGACTATAAATGGACTTTTCTTACCAATCGATGGCTTTCGCTTCATGTTTTCTAAGGCAAACATTTAATTACAATCTATTTTAACCAAAAATGTAAGAAAATTCAACATAAAATCAATAATTAGATTATAAAACCATTTTACACGGGTAATAAGGCTTTCGAAGCCATGAGTGATTATAAATGGGCTTTTCTTCTCAATCGATGGCTTTCGCTTCACATTTCCCGAGGCAAACATTCAATTATAATCTGTTTTAACCCAAAATGTAAGAAAATTCAACTTAAAATCAATAATGAGATTATAAAAGCATTTAAACCGAGTAATAAGGCTTTCGAAGGCATGAGTGACTATAAATGGACTTTTCTTACCAATCGATGGCTTTCGCTTCATGTTTTCTAAGGCAAACATTTAATTACAATCTATTTTAACAAAAAATGTAAGAAAATTCAACATAAAATCAATAATTAGATTATAAAAGCATTTAAAACGAGTAATAAGGCTTTCAAGGCATGAGTGACTTTAAATGGACTTTTCTTCTCAATCGATGGCTTTCGCTTCACGTTTCCCGAGGCAAACTTCCAATTATAATCTGTTTTAGCCAAAAATGTAAGAAATTCAACTTAAAATCAATAATGAGATTATAAAAGCATTTAAAGCGAGTAATAAGGCTTTCGAAGGCATGAGTGACTATAAATGGACTTTTCTTACCAATCGATGGCTTTCGCTTCATGTTTTCTAAGGCAAACATTTAATTACAATCTATTTTAACCAAAAATGTAAGAAAATTCAACATAAAATCAACAATTAGATTATAAAACCATTTTACACGGGTAATAAGGCTTTCGAAGCCATGAGTGACTATAAATGGACTTTTCTTCTCAATCGATGGCTTTCGCTTCACGTTTCCCTATGCAACCATTCAATTATAATCTGTTTCAACAAAAAATGTAAGAAAATTCAACTTAAAATCAATAATGAGATTATAAAAGCATTTAAACCGAGTAATAAGGCTTTCGAAGGCATGAGTGACTATAAATGGACTTTTCTTACCAATCGATGGCTTTCGCTTCATGTTTTCTAAGGCAAACATTTAATTACAATCTATTTTAACCAAAAATGTAAGAAAATTCAACATAAAATCAATAATTGGATTATAAAACCATTTTACACGGGTAATAAGGCTTTCGAAGCCATGAGTGACTATAAATGGACTTTTCTTCTCAATCGATGGCTTTCGCTTCACGTTTCCCGAGGCAAACATTCAATTATAATATGTTTTAACCAAAAATGTAAGAAAATTCAACTTAAAATCAATAATGAGATTATAAAAGCATTTAAAGCGAGTAATAAGGCTTTCGAAGGCATGAGTGACTATAAATGGACTTTTCTTCCCAATCGATGGCTTTCGCTTCACATTTCCCGAGGCAAACATTCAATTATAATATGTTTTAACCAAAAATGTAAGAAAATTCAACTTAAAATCAATAATGAGATTATAAAAGCATTTAAAGCGAGTAATAAGGCTTTCGAAGACATGAGTGACTATAAATGGACTTTTCTTACCAATCGATGGCTTTCGCTTCATGTTTTCTAAGGCAAACATTTAATTACAATCTATTTTAACCAAAAATGTAAGAAAATTCAACATAAAATCAATAATTAGATTATAAAACCATTTTACACGGGTAATAAGGCTTTCGAAGCCATGAGTGACTATAAATGGACTTTTCTTCTCAATCGATGGCTTTCGCTTCACGTTTCCCGAGGCAAACTTCCAATTATAATCTGTTTTAGCCAAAAATGTAAGAAATTCAACTTAAAATCAATAATGAGATTATAAAAGCATTTAAAGCGAGTAATAAGGCTTTCGAAGGCATGAGTGACTATAAATGGACTTTTCTTACCAATCGATGGCTTTCGCTTCATGTTTTCTAAGGCAAACATTTAATTACAATCTATTTTAACCAAAAATGTAAGAAAATTCAACATAAAATCAACAATTAGATTATAAAACCATTTTACACGGGTAATAAGGCTTTCGAAGCCATGAGTGACTATAAATGGACTTTTCTTCTCAATCGATGGCTTTCGCTTCACGTTTCCCTATGCAACCATTCAATTATAATCTGTTTCAACAAAAAATGTAAGAAAATTCAACTTAAAATCAATAATGAGATTATAAAAGCATTTAAACCGAGTAATAAGGCTTTCGAAGGCATGAGTGACTATAAATGGACTTTTCTTACCAATCGATGGCTTTCGCTTCATGTTTTCTAAGGCAAACATTTAATTACAATCTATTTTAACCAAAAATGTAAGAAAATTCAACATAAAATCAATAATTGGATTATAAAACCATTTTACACGGGTAATAAGGCTTTCGAAGCCATGAGTGACTATAAATGGACTTTTCTTCTCAATCGATGGCTTTCGCTTCACGTTTCCCGAGGCAAACATTCAATTATAATATGTTTTAACCAAAAATGTAAGAAAATTCAACTTAAAATCAATAATGAGATTATAAAAGCATTTAAAGCGAGTAATAAGGCTTTCGAAGGCATGAGTGACTATAAATGGACTTTTCTTCCCAATCGATGGCTTTCGCTTCACATTTCCCGAGGCAAACATTCAATTATAATATGTTTTAACCAAAAATGTAAGAAAATTCAACTTAAAATCAATAATGAGATTATAAAAGCATTTAAAGCGAGTAATAAGGCTTTCGAAGACATGAGTGACTATAAATGGACTTTTCTTACCAATCGATGGCTTTCGCTTCATGTTTTCTAAGGCAAACATTTAATTACAATCTATTTTAACCAAAAATGTAAGAAAATTCAACATAAAATCAATAATTAGATTATAAAACCATTTTACACGGGTAATAAGGCTTTCGAAGCCATGAGTGACTATAAATGGACTTTTCTTCTCAATCGATGGCTTTCGCTTCACGTTTCCCGAGGCAAACTTCCAATTATAATCTGTTTTAGCCAAAAATGTAAGAAATTCAACTTAAAATCAATAATGAGATTATAAAAGCATTTAAAGCGAGTAATAAGGCTTTCGAAGGCATGAGTGACTATAAATGGACTTTTCTTACCAATCGATGGCTTTCGCTTCATGTTTTCTAAGGCAAACATTTAATTACAATCTATTTTAACCAAAAATGTAAGAAAATTCAACATAAAATCAACAATTAGATTATAAAACCATTTTACACGGGTAATAAGGCTTTCGAAGCCATGAGTGACTATAAATGGACTTTTCTTCTCAATCGATGGCTTTCGCTTCACGTTTCCCTATGCAACCATTCAATTATAATCTGTTTCAACAAAAAATGTAAGAAAATTCAACTTAAAATCAATAATGAGATTATAAAAGCATTTAAACCGAGTAATAAGGCTTTCGAAGGCATGAGTGACTATAAATGGACTTTTCTTACCAATCGATGGCTTTCGCTTCATGTTTTCTAAGGCAAACATTTAATTACAATCTATTTTAACCAAAAATGTAAGAAAATTCAACATAAAATCAATAATTGGATTATAAAACCATTTTACACGGGTAATAAGGCTTTCGAAGCCATGAGTGACTATAAATGGACTTTTCTTCTCAATCGATGGCTTTCGCTTCACGTTTCCCGAGGCAAACATTCAATTATAATATGTTTTAACCAAAAATGTAAGAAAATTCAACTTAAAATCAATAATGAGATTATAAAAGCATTTAAAGCGAGTAATAAGGCTTTCGAAGGCATGAGTGACTATAAATGGACTTTTCTTCCCAATCGATGGCTTTCGCTTCACATTTCCCGAGGCAAACATTCAATTATAATATGTTTTAACCAAAAATGTAAGAAAATTCAACTTAAAATCAATAATGAGATTACAAAAGCATTTAAAGCGAGTAATAAGGCTTTCGAAGGCATGAGTGACAATAAATGGACTTTTCTTACCAATCGATGGCTTTCGCTTCATGTTTTCTAAGGCAAACATTTAATTACAATCTATTTTAACCAAAAATGTAAGAAAATTCAACATAAAATCAATAATTATATTATAAAAGCATTTAAAGCGAGTAATAAGGCTTTCAAGGCATGAGTGACTTTAAATGGACTTTTCTTCTCAATCGATGGCTTTCGCTTCACGTTTCCCGAGGCAAACATTTAAATATAATCTGTTTTAACCAAAAATGTAAGAAAATTTAATTTAAAATCAATAATGAGATTATAAAAGCATTTAAAGCGAGTAATAAGGCTTTCGAAGGCATGAGTGACTTTAAATGGACTTTTCTTCTCAATCGATGGCTTTCGCTTCACGTTTCCCTATGCAAACAATCAATTATAATCTGTTTTAACCAAAAACGTAAAAAAATTCAACTTAAAATCAATAATGAGATTATAAAAGCATTTAAAGCGAGTAATAAGGCTTTCGAAGGCATGAGTGACTATAAATGGACTTTTCTTACCAATCGATGGCTTTCGCTTCATGTTTTCTAAGGCAAATATTTAAGTACAATCTATTTTAACCAAAAATGTAAGAAAATTCAACATAAAATCAATAATTAGATTATAAAACCATTTTAAATGGGTAATAAGTCTTTCGAAGGCATGATGGACTATAAACGGACTTTTCTTCTCAATCGATGGCTTTCGCTTCACGTTTCCCGAGGCAAACATTCAATTATAATCTGTTTTAACCAAAAATGTAAGAAAATTTAACTTAAAATCAATAATGAGATTATAAAATCATTTAAAGCGAGTAATAAGGCTTTCGAAGGCATGAGTGACTTTAAATGGACTTTTCTTCTCAATCGATGGCTTTCGCTTCACGTTTCCCTATGCAAACATTCAATTATAATCTGTTTTAAGCAAAAATGTAAGAAAATTCAACTTAAAATCAATAATGAGATTATAAAAGCATTTAAAGCGAGTAATAAGGCTTTCGAAGGCATGAGTGACTATAAATGGACTTTTCTTCTCAATCGATGGCTTTCGCTTCACGTTTCCCGAGGCAAACATTTAAATATAATCTGTTTTAACCAAAAAAGTAAGAAAATTTAACTTAAAATCAATAATGAGATTAGAAAAGCATTTAAACCGAGTAATAAGGCTTTCGAAGGCATGAGTGACAATAAATGGACTTTTCTTACCAATCGATGGCTTTCGCTTCATGTTTTCTAAGGCAAACATTTAATTACAATCTATTTTAACCAAAAATGTAAGAAAATTCAACATAAAATCAATAATTATATTATAAAAGCATTTAAAGCGAGTAATAAGGCTTTCAAGGCATGAGTGACTTTAAATGGACTTTTCTTCTCAATCGATGGCTTTCGCTTCACGTTTCCCGAGGCAAACATTTAAATATAATCTGTTTTAACCAAAAATGTAAGAAAATTTAATTTAAAATCAATAATTAGATTATAAAAGCATTTAAAGCGAGTAATAAGGCTTTCGAAGGCATGAGTGACTTTAAATGGACTTTTCTTCTCAATCGATGGCTTTCGCTTCACGTTTCCCTATGCAAACAATCAATTATAATCTGTTTTAACCAAAAATGTAAAAAAATTCAACTTAAAATCAATAATGAGATTATAAAAGCATTTAAAGCGAGTAATAAGGCTTTCGAAGGCATGAGTGACTATAAATGGACTTTTCTTACCAATCGATGGCTTTCGCTTCATGTTTTCTAAGGCAAACATTTAATTACAATCTATTTTAACCAAAAATGTAAGAAAATTCAACATAAAATCAATAATTAGATTATAAAACCATTTTAAATGGGTAATAAGGCTTTCGAAGGCATGATGGACTATAAACGGACTTTTCTTCTCAATCGATGGCTTTCGCTTCACGTTTCCCGAGGCAAACATTCAATTATAATCTGTTTTAACCAAAAATGTAAGAAAATTTAACTTAAAATCAATAATGAGATTATAAAATCATTTAAAGCGAGTAATAAGGCTTTCGAAGGCATGAGTGACTTTAAATGGACTTTTCTTCTCAATCGATGGCTTTCGCTTCACGTTTCCCTATGCAAACATTCAATTATAATCTGTTTTAAGCAAAAATGTAAGAAAATTCAACTTAAAATCAATAATGAGATTATAAAAGCATTTAAAGCGAGTAATAAGGCTTTCGAAGGCATGAGTGACTTTAAATGGACTTTTCTTCTCAATCGATGGCTTTCGCTTCACGTTTCCCTATGCAAACATTCAATTATAATCTGTTTTAAGCAAAAATGTAAGAAAATTCAACTTAAAATCAATAATTAGATTATAAAAGCATTTAAACCGAGTAATAAGGCTTTCGAAGGCATGAGTGACTATAAATGGACTTTTCTTACCAATCGATGGCTTTCGCTTCATGTTTTCTAACGCAAACATTTAATTACAATCTATTTTAACCAAAAATGTAAGAAAATTCAACTTAAAATCAATAATGAGATTATAAAAGCATTTAAAGCGTGTAATAAGGCTTTCGAAGGCATGACTGACTTTAAATGGACTTTTCTTCTCAATCGATGGCTTTCGCTTCACGTTTCCCTATGCAAATATTCAATTATAATCTGTTTCAACCAAAAATGTAAGAAAATTCAACTTAAAATCAATAATTAGATTATAAAAGCATTTAAACCGAGTAATAAGGCTTTCGAAGGCATGAGTGACTATAAATGGACTTTTCTTACCAATCGATGGCTTTCGCTTCATGTTTTCTAACGCAAACATTTAATTACAATCTATTTTAACCAAAAATGTAAGAAAATTCAACATAAAATCAATAATTAGATTATAAAACCATTTTAAATGGGTAATAAGGCTTTCGAAGGCATGATGGACTATAAACGGACTTTTCTTCTCAATCGATGGCTTTCGCTTCACGTTTCCCGAGGCAAACATTCAATTATAATCTGTTTTAACCAAAAATGTAAGAAAATTTAACTTAAAATCAATAATGAGATTATAAAATCATTTAAAGCGAGTAATAAGGCTTTCGAAGGCATGAGTGACTTTAAATGGACTTTTCTTCTCAATCGATGGCTTTCGCTTCACGTTTCCCTATGTAAACATTCAATTATAATCTGTTTTAAGCAAAAATGTAAGAAAATTCAACTTAAAATCAATAATGAGATTATAAAAGCATTTAAAGCGAGTAATAAGGCTTTCGAAGGCATGAGTGACTATAAATGGACTTTTCTTCTCAATCGATGGCTTTCGCTTCACGTTTCCCGAGGCAAACATTTAAATATAATCTGTTTTAACCAAAAATGTAAGAAAATTTAATTTAAAATCAATAATGAGATTATAAAAGCATTTAAAGCGAGTAATAAGGCTTTCGAAGGCATGAGTGACTTTAAATGGACTTTTCTTCTCAATCGATGGCTTTCGCTTCACGTTTCCCTATGCAAACAATCAATTATAATCTGTTTTAACCAAAAATGTAAAAAAATTCAACTTAAAATCAATAATGAGATTATAAAAGCATTTAAAGCGAGTAATAAGGCTTTCGAAGGCATAAGTGACTATAAATGGACTTTTCTTACCAATCGATGGCTTTCGCTTCATGTTTTCTAAGGCAAACATTTAATTACAATCTATTTTAACCAAAAATGTAAGAAAATTCAACATAAAATCAATAATTAGATTATAAAAGCATTTAAAGCGAGTAATAAAGCTTTCAAGGCATGAGTGACTTTAAATGGACTTTTCTTCTCAATCGATGGCTTTCGCTTCACGTTTCCCGAGGCAAACATTCAATTATAATCTGTTTTAATAAAAAATGTAAGAAAATTCAACTTAAAATCAATAATGAGATTATAAAAGCATTAAAAGCGAGTAATAAGGCTTTCGAAGGCATGTGTGACTATAAATGGACTTTTCTTCTCAATCGATGGCTTTCGCTTCACGTTTCCCGAGGCAAACATTTAAATATAATCTGTTTTAACCAAAAATGTAAGAAAATTTAATTTAAAATCAATAATGAGATTATAAAAGCATTTAAAGCGAGTAATAAGGCTTTCAAGGCATGAGTGACTTTAAATGGACTTTTCTTACCAATCGATGGCTTTCGCTTCATGTTTTCTAAGGCAAACATTTAATTACAATCTATTTTAACAAAAAATGTAAGAAAATTCAACATAAAATCAATAATTATATTATAAAAGCATTTAAAGCGAGTAATAAGGCTTTCAAGGCATGAGTGACTTTAAATGGACTTTTCTTCTCAATCGATGGCTTTCGCTTCACGTTTCCCGAGGCAAACATTTAAATATAATCTGTTTTAACCAAAAATGTAAGAAAATTTAACTTAAAATCAATAATGAGATTATAAAAGCATTTAAACCGAGTGATAAGGCTTTCGAAGGCATGAGTGACTATAAATGGACTTTTCTTATCGATCGATGGCTTTTGCTTCATGTTTCTCGAGGCAAACATTCAAATATAATCTGTTTTAACCAAAAATATAAGAAAATTCAACTTAAAATCAATAATGAGATTATAAAAGCATTTAAACCGAGTAATAAGGCTTTCGAAGGCATGAGTGACTACAAATGGACTTTTCTTACCAATCGATGGATTTCGCTTCATGTTTTTTAAGGCAAACATTTAATTACAATCTATTTTAACCAAAAATGTAAGAAAATTCAACTTAAAATCAATAATTAGATTATAAAACCATTTTACACGGGTAATAAGGCTTTCGAAGCCATGAGTGACTATAAATGGACTTTTCTTCTCAATCGATGGCTTTCGCTTCACGTTTCCCAACGCAAACATTCAATTATAATATGTTTTAACCAAAAATGTAAGAAAATTCAACTTAAAATCAATAATGAGATTATAAAAGCATTTAAAGCGAGTAATAAGGCTTTCGAAGGCATGAGTGACAATAAATGGACTTTTCTTACCAATCGATGGCTTTCGCTTCATGTTTTCTAAGGCAAACATTTAATTACAATCTATTTTAACCAAAAATGTAAGAAAATTCAACATAAAATCAATAATTGGATTATAAAACCATTTTACACGGGTAATAAGGCTTTCGAAGGCATGAGTGACTATAAATGGACTTTTCTTCTCAATCGATGGCTTTCGCTTCACGTTTCCCGAGGCAAACATTCAATTATAATATGTTTTAACCAAAAATGTAAGAAAATTCAACTTAAAATCAATAATGAGATTATAAAAGCATTAAAAGCGAGTAATAAGGCTTTCGAAGGCATGTGTGACTATAAATGGACTTTTCTTCTTAATCGATGGCTTTCGCTTCACGTTTCCCTATGCAAACATTCAATTATAATCTGTTTCAACAAAAAATGTAAGAAAATTCAACTTAAAATCAATAATGAGATTATAAAAGCATTTAAACCGAGTAATAAGGCTTTCGAAGGCATGGGTGACTATAAATGGACTTTTCTTACCAATCGATGGCTTTCGCTTCATGTTTTCTAAGGCAAACATTTAATTACAATCTCTTTTAACCAAAAATGTAAGAAAATTCAACATAAAATCAATAATTTGATTATAAAACCATTTTACACGGGTAATAAGGCTTTCGAAGGCATGAGTGACTATAAATGGACTTTTCTTCTCAATCGATGGCTTTCGCTTCACGTTTCCTGAGGCAAACATTCAATTATAATATATTTTAACCAAAAATGTAAGAAAATTCAACTTAAAATCAATAATGAGATTATAAAAGCATTAAAAGCGAGTAATAAGGCTTTCGAAGGCATGTTTGACTATAAATGGACTTTTCTTCTTAATCGATGGCTTTCGCTTCACGTTTCCCTATGCAAACATTCAATTATAATCTGTTTCAACAAAAAATGCAAGACAATTCAACTTAAAATCAATAATGAGATTATAAAAGCATTTAAACCGAGTAATAAGGCTTTCGAAGGCATGAGTGACTATAAATGGACTTTTCTTGCCAATCGATGGCTTTCGCTTCATGTTTTCTAAGGCAAACATTTAATTACAATCTATTTTAACCAAAAATGTAAGAAAATTCAACATAAAATCAATAATTGGATTATAAAACCATTTTACACGGGTAATAAGGCTTTCGAAGGCATGAGTGACTATAAATGGACTTTTCTTCTCAATCGATGGCTTTCGCTTCACGTTTCCCGAGGCAAACATTCAATTATAATCTGTTTTAACCAAAAATGTAAGAAAATTTAACTTAAAATCAATAATGAGATTATAAAAGCATTTAAACCGAGTAATAAGGCTTTCGAAGGCATGAGTGACTATAAATGGACTTTTCTTACCAATCGATGGCTTTCGCTTCATGTTTTCTAAGGCAAACATTTAATTACAATCTATTTTAACCAAAAATGTAAGAAAATTCAACATAAAATCAATAATTAGATTATAAAACCATTTTACACGGGTAATAAGGCTTTCGAAGCCATGAGTGACTATAAATGGACTTTTCTTCTCAATCGATGGCTTTCGCTTCACGTTTCCCAACGCAAACATTCAATTATAATATGTTTTAACCAAAAATGTAAGAAAATTCAACTTAAAATCAATAATGAGATTATAAAAGCATTTAAAGCGAGTAATAAGGCTTTCGAAGGCATGAGTGACAATAAATGGACTTTTCTTACCAATCGATGGCTTTCGCTTCATGTTTTCTAAGGCAAACATTTAATTACAATCTATTTTAACCAAAAATGTAAGAAAATTCAACATAAAATCAATAATTGGATTATAAAACCATTTTACACGGGTAATAAGGCTTTCGAAGGCATGAGTGACTATAAATGGACTTTTCTTCTCAATCGATGGCTTTCGCTTCACGTTTCCCGAGGCAAACATTCAATTATAATATGTTTTAACCAAAAATGTAAGAAAATTCAACTTAAAATCAATAATGAGATTATAAAAGCATTAAAAGCGAGTAATAAGGCTTTCGAAGGCATGTGTGACTATAAATGGACTTTTCTTCTTAATCGATGGCTTTCGCTTCACGTTTCCCTATGCAAACATTCAATTATAATCTGTTTCAACAAAAAATGTAAGAAAATTCAACTTAAAATCAATAATGAGATTATAAAAGCATTTAAACCGAGTAATAAGGCTTTCGAAGGCATGAGTGACTATAAATGGACTTTTCTTTCCAATCGATGGCTTTCGCTTCATGTTTTCTAAGGCAAACTTTTAATTACAATCTCTTTTAACCAAAAATGTAAGAAAATTCAACATAAAATCAATAATTTGATTATAAAACCATTTTACACGGGTAATAAGGCTTTCGAAGGCATGAGTGACTATAAATGGACTTTTCTTCTCAATCGATGGCTTTCGCTTCACGTTTCCTGAGGCAAACATTCAATTATAATATATTTTAACCAAAAATGTAAGAAAATTCAACTTAAAATCAATAATGAGATTATAAAAGCATTAAAAGCGAGTAATAAGGCTTTCGAAGGCATGTTTGACTATAAATGGACTTTTCTTCTTAATCGATGGCTTTCGCTTCACGTTTCCCTATGCAAACATTCAATTATAATCTGTTTCAACAAAAAATGCAAGACAATTCAACTTAAAATCAATAATGAGATTATAAAAGCATTTAAACCGAGTAATAAGGCTTTCGAAGGCATGAGTGACTATAAATGGACTTTTCTTGCCAATCGATGGCTTTCGCTTCATGTTTTCTAAGGCAAACATTTAATTACAATCTATTTTAACCAAAAATGTAAGAAAATTCAACATAAAATCAATAATTGGATTATAAAACCATTTTACACGGGTAATAAGGCTTTCGAAGGCATGAGTGACTATAAATGGACTTTTCTTCTCAATCGATGGCTTTCGCTTCACGTTTCCCGAGGCAAACATTCAATTATAATCTGTTTTAACCAAAAATGTAAGAAAATTCAACTTAAAATCAATAATGAGATTATAAAAGCATTTAAAGCGAGTAATAAGGCTTTCGAAGACATGAGTGACTATAAATGGACTTTTCTTACCAATCGATGGCTTTCGCTTCATGTTTTCTAAGGCAAACATTTAATTACAATCTATTTTAACCAAAAATGTAAGAAAATTCAACATAAAATCAATAATTAGATTATAAAACCATTTTACACGGGTAATAAGGCTTTTGAAGCCATGAGTGACTATAAATGGACTTTTCTTCTCAATCGATGGCTTTCGCTTCACGTTTCCCGAGGCAAACATTCAATTATAATCTGTTTTAACCAAAAATGTAAGAAAATTTAACTTAAAATCAATAATGAGATTATAAAAGCATTTAAACCGAGTAATAAGGCTTTCGAAGGCATGAGTGACTATAAATGGACTTTTCTTACCAATCGATGGCTTTCGCTTCATGTTTTCTAAGGCAAACATTTAATTACAATCTATTTTAACCAAAAATGTAAGAAAATTCAACATAAAATCAATAATTGGATTATAAAACCATTTTACACGGGTAATAAGGCTTTCGAAGCCATGAGTGACTATAAATGGACTTTTCTTCTCAATCGATCGCTTTCGCTTCACGTTTCCCGAGGCAAACATTTAAATATAATCTGTTTTAACCAAAAATGTAAGAAAATTTAACTTAAAATCAATAATGAGATTATAAAAGCATTTAAACCGAGTAATAAGGCTTTCGAAGGCATGAGTGACTATAAATGGACTTTTCTTACCAATCGATGGCTTTCGCTTCATGTTTTCTAAGGCAAATATTTAATTACAATCTATTTTAACCAAAAATGTAAGAAAATTCAACATAAAATAAATAATTAGATTATAAAACCATTTTACACGGGTAATAAGGCTTTCGAAGGCATGACTGACTATAAATAGACTTTTCTTCTCAATCGATGGCTTTCGCTTCACGTTTCCCGAGGCAAACATTCAATTATAATCTGTTTTAACCAAAAATGTAAGAAAATTCAACTTAAAATCAATAATGAGATTATAAAAGCATTTAAAGCGAGTAATAAGGCTTTCGAAGACATGAGTGACTATAAATGGACTTTTCTTACCAATCGATGGCTTTCGCTTCATGTTTTCTAAGGCAAACATTTAATTACAATCTATTTTAACCAAAAATGTAAGAAAATTCAACATAAAATCAATAATTAGATTATAAAACCATTTTACACGGGTAATAAGGCTTTCGAAGGCATGAGTGACTATAAATGGACTTTTCTTCTCAATCGATGGCTTTCGCTTCACGTTTCCCGAGGCAAACATTCAATTATAATCTGTTTTAACCAAAAATGTAAGAAAATTTAACTTAAAATCAATAATGAGATTATAAAAGCATTTAAACCGAGTAATAAGGCTTTCGAAGGCATGAGTGACTATAAATGGACTTTTCTTACCAATCGATGGCTTTCGCTTCATGTTTTCTAAGGCAAACATTTAATTACAATCTATTTTAACCAAAAATGTAAGAAAATTCAACATAAAATCAATAATTAGATTATAAAACCATTTTACACGGGTAATAAGGCTTTCGAAGCCATGAGTGACTATAAATGGACTTTTCTTCTCAATCGATGGCTTTCGCTTCACGTTTCCCAACGCAAACATTCAATTATAATATGTTTTAACCAAAAATGTAAGAAAATTCAACTTAAAATCAATAATGAGATTATAAAAGCATTTAAAGCGAGTAATAAGGCTTTCGAAGGCATGAGTGACAATAAATGGACTTTTCTTACCAATCGATGGCTTTCGCTTCATGTTTTCTAAGGCAAACATTTAATTACAATCTATTTTAACCAAAAATGTAAGAAAATTCAACATAAAATCAATAATTGGATTATAAAACCATTTTACACGGGTAATAAGGCTTTCGAAGGCATGAGTGACTATAAATGGACTTTTCTTCTCAATCGATGGCTTTCGCTTCACGTTTCCCGAGGCAAACATTCAATTATAATATGTTTTAACCAAAAATGTAAGAAAATTCAACTTAAAATCAATAATGAGATTATAAAAGCATTAAAAGCGAGTAATAAGGCTTTCGAAGGCATGTGTGACTATAAATGGACTTTTCTTCTTAATCGATGGCTTTCGCTTCACGTTTCCCTATGCAAACATTCAATTATAATCTGTTTCAACAAAAAATGTAAGAAAATTCAACTTAAAATCAATAATGAGATTATAAAAGCATTTAAACCGAGTAATAAGGCTTTCGAAGGCATGAGTGACTATAAATGGACTTTTCTTACCAATCGATGGCTTTCGCTTCATGTTTTCTAAGGCAAACATTTAATTACAATCTCTTTTAACCAAAAATGTAAGAAAATTCAACATAAAATCAATAATTTGATTATAAAACCATTTTACACGGGTAATAAGGCTTTCGAAGGCATGAGTGACTATAAATGGACTTTTCTTCTCAATCGATGGCTTTCGCTTCACGTTTCCTGAGGCAAACATTCAATTATAATATATTTTAACCAAAAATGTAAGAAAATTCAACTTAAAATCAATAATGAGATTATAAAAGCATTAAAAGCGAGTAATAAGGCTTTCGAAGGCATGTTTGACTATAAATGGACTTTTCTTCTTAATCGATGGCTTTCGCTTCACGTTTCCCTATGCAAACATTCAATTATAATCTGTTTCAACAAAAAATGCAAGACAATTCAACTTAAAATCAATAATGAGATTATAAAAGCATTTAAACCGAGTAATAAGGCTTTCGAAGGCATGAGTGACTATAAATGGACTTTTCTTGCCAATCGATGGCTTTCGCTTCATGTTTTCTAAGGCAAACATTTAATTACAATCTATTTTAACCAAAAATGTAAGAAAATTCAACATAAAATCAATAATTGGATTATAAAACCATTTTACACGGGTAATAAGGCTTTCGAAGGCATGAGTGACTATAAATGGACTTTTCTTCTCAATCGATGGCTTTCGCTTCACGTTTCCCGAGGCAAACATTCAATTATAATCTGTTTTAACCAAAAATGTAAGAAACTTCAACTTAAAATCAATAATGAGATTATAAAAGCATTTAAAGCGAGTAATAAGGCTTTCGAAGACATGAGTGACTATAAATGGACTTTTCTTACCAATCGATGGCTTTCGCTTCATGTTTTCTAAGGCAAACATTTAATTACAATCTATTTTAACCAAAAATGTAAGAAAATTCAACATAAAATCAATAATTAGATTATAAAACCATTTTACACGGGTAATAAGGCTTTCGAAGCCATGAGTGACTATAAATGGACTTTTCTTCTCAATCGATGGCTTTCGCTTCACGTTTCCCGAGGCAAACATTCAATTATAATCTGTTTTAACCAAAAATGTAAGAAAATTTAACTTAAAATCAATAATGAGATTATAAAAGCATTTAAACCGAGTAATAAGGCTTTCGAAGGCATGAGTGACTATAAATGGACTTTTCTTACCAATCGATGGCTTTCGCTTCATGTTTTCTAAGGCAAACATTTAATTACAATCTATTTTAACCAAAAATGTAAGAAAATTCAACATAAAATCAATAATTAGATTATAAAACCATTTTACACGGGTAATAAGGCTTTCGAAGCCATGAGTGACTATAAATGGACTTTTCTTCTCAATCGATGGCTTTCGCTTCACGTTTCCCAACGCAAACATTCAATTATAATATGTTTTAACCGAAAATGTAAGAAAATTCAACTTAAAATCAATAATGAGATTATAAAAGCATTTAAAGCGAGTAATAAGGCTTTCGAAGGCATGAGTGACAATAAATGGACTTTTCTTACCAATCGATGGCTTTCGCTTCATGTTTTCTAAGGCAAACATTTAATTACAATCTATTTTAACCAAAAATGTAAGAAAATTCAACATAAAATCAATAATTGGATTATAAAACCATTTTACACGGGTAATAAGGCTTTCGAAGGCATGAGTGACTATAAATGGACTTTTCTTCTCAATCGATGGCTTTCGCTTCACGTTTCCCGAGGCAAACATTCAATTATAATATGTTTTAACCAAAAATGTAAGAAAATTCAACTTAAAATCAATAATGAGATTATAAAAGCATTAAAAGCGAGTAATAAGGCTTTCGAAGGCATGTGTGACTATAAATGGACTTTTCTTCTTAATCGATGGCTTTCGCTTCACGTTTCCCTATGCAAACATTCAATTATAATCTGTTTCAACAAAAAATGTAAGAAAATTCAACTTAAAATCAATAATGAGATTATAAAAGCATTTAAACCGAGTAATAAGGCTTTCGAAGGCATGAGTGACTATAAATGGACTTTTCTTACCAATCGATGGCTTTCGCTTCATGTTTTCTAAGGCAAACATTTAATTACAATCTCTTTTAACCAAAAATGTAAGAAAATTCAACATAAAATCAATAATTTGATTATAAAACCATTTTACACGGGTAATAAGGCTTTCGAAGGCATGAGTGACTATAAATGGACTTTTCTTCTCAATCGATGGCTTTCGCTTCACGTTTCCTGAGGCAAACATTCAATTATAATATATTTTAACCAAAAATGTAAGAAAATTCAACTTAAAATCAATAATGAGATTATAAAAGCATTAAAAGCGAGTAATAAGGCTTTCGAAGGCATGTTTGACTATAAATGGACTTTTCTTCTTAATCGATGGCTTTCGCTTCACGTTTCCCTATGCAAACATTCAATTATAATCTGTTTCAACAAAAAATGCAAGACAATTCAACTTAAAATCAATAATGAGATTATAAAAGCATTTAAACCGAGTAATAAGGCTTTCGAAGGCATGAGTGACTATAAATGGACTTTTCTTGCCAATCGATGGCTTTCGCTTCATGTTTTCTAAGGCAAACATTTAATTACAATCTATTTTAACCAAAAATGTAAGAAAATTCAACATAAAATCAATAATTGGATTATAAAACCATTTTACACGGGTAATAAGGCTTTCGAAGGCATGAGTGACTATAAATGGACTTTTCTTCTCAATCGATGGCTTTCGCTTCACGTTTCCCGAGGCAAACATTCAATTATAATCTGTTTTAACCAAAAATGTAAGAAAATTCAACTTAAAATCAATAATGAGATTATAAAAGCATTTAAAGCGAGTAATAAGGCTTTCGAAGACATGAGTGACTATAAATGGACTTTTCTTACCAATCGATGGCTTTCGCTTCATGTTTTCTAAGGCAAACATTTAATTACAATCTATTTTAACCAAAAATGTAAGAAAATTCAACATAAAATCAATAATTAGATTATAAAACCATTTTACACGGGTAATAAGGCTTTCGAAGGCATGAGTGACTATAAATGGACTTTTCTTCTCAATCGATGGCTTTCGCTTCACGTTTCCCGAGGCAAACATTCAATTATAATCTGTTTTAACCAAAAATGTAAGAAAATTTAACTTAAAATCAATAATGAGATTATAAAAGCATTTAAACCGAGTAATAAGGCTTTCGAAGGCATGAGTGACTATAAATGGACTTTTCTTACCAATCGATGGCTTTCGCTTCATGTTTTCTAAGGCAAACATTTAATTACAATCTATTTTAACCAAAAATGTAAGAAAATTCAACATAAAATCAATAATTAGATTATAAAACCATTTTACACGGGTAATAAGGCTTTCGAAGCCATGAGTGACTATAAATGGACTTTTCTTCTCAATCGATGGCTTTCGCTTCACGTTTCCCAACGCAAACATTCAATTATAATATGTTTTAACCAAAAATGTAAGAAAATTCAACTTAAAATCAATAATGAGATTATAAAAGCATTTAAAGCGAGTAATAAGGCTTTCGAAGGCATGAGTGACAATAAATGGACTTTTCTTACCAATCGATGGCTTTCGCTTCATGTTTTCTAAGGCAAACATTTAATTACAATCTATTTTAACCAAAAATGTAAGAAAATTCAACATAAAATCAATAATTGGATTATAAAACCATTTTACACGGGTAATAAGGCTTTCGAAGGCATGAGTGACTATAAATGGACTTTTCTTCTCAATCGATGGCTTTCGCTTCACGTTTCCCGAGGCAAACATTCAATTATAATATGTTTTAACCAAAAATGTAAGAAAATTCAACTTAAAATCAATAATGAGATTATAAAAGCATTAAAAGCGAGTAATAAGGCTTTCGAAGGCATGTGTGACTATAAATGGACTTTTCTTCTTAATCGATGGCTTTCGCTTCACGTTTCCCTATGCAAACATTCAATTATAATCTGTTTCAACAAAAAATGTAAGAAAATTCAACTTAAAATCAATAATGAGATTATAAAAGCATTTAAACCGAGTAATAAGGCTTTCGAAGGCATGAGTGACTATAAATGGACTTTTCTTACCAATCGATGGCTTTCGCTTCATGTTTTCTAAGGCAAACATTTAATTACAATCTCTTTTAACCAAAAATGTAAGAAAATTCAACATAAAATCAATAATTTGATTATAAAACCATTTTACACGGGTAATAAGGCTTTCGAAGGCATGAGTGACTATAAATGGACTTTTCTTCTCAATCGATGGCTTTCGCTTCACGTTTCCTGAGGCAAACATTCAATTATAATATATTTTAACCAAAAATGTAAGAAAATTCAACTTAAAATCAATAATGAGATTATAAAAGCATTAAAAGCGAGTAATAAGGCTTTCGAAGGCATGTTTGACTATAAATGGACTTTTCTTCTTAATCGATGGCTTTCGCTTCACGTTTCCCTATGCAAACATTCAATTATAATCTGTTTCAACAAAAAATGCAAGACAATTCAACTTAAAATCAATAATGAGATTATAAAAGCATTTAAACCGAGTAATAAGGCTTTCGAAGGCATGAGTGACTATAAATGGACTTTTCTTGCCAATCGATGGCTTTCGCTTCATGTTTTCTAAGGCAAACATTTAATTACAATCTATTTTAACCAAAAATGTAAGAAAATTCAACATAAAATCAATAATTGGATTATAAAACCATTTTACACGGGTAATAAGGCTTTCGAAGGCATGAGTGACTATAAATGGACTTTTCTTCTCAATCGATGGCTTTCGCTTCACGTTTCCCGAGGCAAACATTCAATTATAATCTGTTTTAACCAAAAATGTAAGAAAATTCAACTTAAAATCAATAATGAGATTATAAAAGCATTTAAAGCGAGTAATAAGGCTTTCGAAGACATGAGCGACTATAAATGGACTTTTCTTACCAATCGATGGCTTTCGCTTCATGTTTTCTAAGGCAAACATTTAATTACAATCTATTTTAACCAAAAATGTAAGAAAATTCAACATAAAATCAATAATTAGATTATAAAACCATTTTACACGGGTAATAAGGCTTTCGAAGCCATGAGTGACTATAAATGGACTTTTCTTCTCAATCGATGGCTTTCGCTTCACGTTTCCCGAGGCAAACATTCAATTATAATCTGTTTTAACCAAAAATGTAAGAAAATTTAACTTAAAATCAATAATGAGATTATAAAAGCATTTAAACCGAGTAATAAGGCTTTCGAAGGCATGAGTGACTATAAATGGACTTTTCTTACCAATCGATGGCTTTCGCTTCATGTTTTCTAAGGCAAACATTTAATTACAATCTATTTTAACCAAAAATGTAAGAAAATTCAACATAAAATCAATAATTAGATTATAAAACCATTTTACACGGGTAATAAGGCTTTCGAAGCCATGAGTGACTATAAATGGACTTTTCTTCTCAATCGATGGCTTTCGCTTCACGTTTCCCAACGCAAACATTCAATTATAATATGTTTTAACCAAAAATGTAAGAAAATTCAACTTAAAATCAATAATGAGATTATAAAAGCATTCAAAGCGAGTAATAAGGCTTTCGAAGGCATGAGTGACAATAAATGGACTTTTCTTACCAATCGATGGCTTTCGCTTCATGTTTTCTAAGGCAAACATTTAATTACAATCTATTTTAACCAAAAATGTAAGAAAATTCAACATAAAATCAATAATTGGATTATAAAACCATTTTACACGGGTAATAAGGCTTTCGAAGGCATGAGTGACTATAAATGGACTTTTCTTCTCAATCGATGGCTTTCGCTTCACGTTTCCCGAGGCAAACATTCAATTATAATATGTTTTAACCAAAAATGTAAGAAAATTCAACTTAAAATCAATAATGAGATTATAAAAGCATTAAAAGCGAGTAATAAGGCTTTCGAAGGCATGTGTGACTATAAATGGACTTTTCTTCTTAATCGATGGCTTTCGCTTCACGTTTCCCTATGCAAACATTCAATTATAATCTGTTTCAACAAAAAATGTAAGAAAATTCAACTTAAAATCAATAATGAGATTATAAAAGCATTTAAACCGAGTAATAAGGCTTTCGAAGGCATGAGTGACTATAAATGGACTTTTCTTACCAATCGATGGCTTTCGCTTCATGTTTTCTAAGGCAAACATTTAATTACAATCTCTTTTAACCAAAAATGTAAGAAAATTCAACATAAAATCAATAATTTGATTATAAAACCATTTTACACGGGTAATAAGGCTTTCGAAGGCATGAGTGACTATAAATGGACTTTTCTTCTCAATCGATGGCTTTCGCTTCACGTTTCCTGAGGCAAACATTCAATTATAATATATTTTAACCAAAAATGTAAGAAAATTCAACTTAAAATCAATAATGAGATTATAAAAGCATTAAAAGCGAGTAATAAGGCTTTCGAAGGCATGTTTGACTATAAATGGACTTTTCTTCTTAATCGATGGCTTTCGCTTCACGTTTCCCTATGCAAACATTCAATTATAATCTGTTTCAACAAAAAATGCAAGACAATTCAACTTAAAATCAATAATGAGATTATAAAAGCATTTAAACCGAGTAATAAGGCTTTCGAAGGCATGAGTGACTATAAATGGACTTTTCTTGCCAATCGATGGCTTTCGCTTCATGTTTTCTAAGGCAAACATTTAATTACAATCTATTTTAACCAAAAATGTAAGAAAATTCAACATAAAATCAATAATTGGATTATAAAACCATTTTACACGGGTAATAAGGCTTTCGAAGGCATGAGTGACTATAAATGGACTTTTCTTCTCAATCGATGGCTTTCGCTTCACGTTTCCCGAGGCAAACATTCAATTATAATCTGTTTTAACCAAAAATGTAAGAAAATTCAACTTAAAATCAATAATGAGATTATAAAAGCATTTAAAGCGAGTAATAAGGCTTTCGAAGACATGAGTGACTATAAATGGACTTTTCTTACCAATCGATGGCTTTCGCTTCATGTTTTCTAAGGCAAACATTTAATTACAATCTATTTTAACCAAAAATGTAAGAAAATTCAACATAAAATCAATAATTAGATTATAAAACCATTTTACACGGGTAATAATGCTTTCGAAGCCATGAGTGACTATAAATGGACTTTTCTTCTCAATCGATGGCTTTCGCTTCACGTTTCCCGAGGCAAACATTCAATTATAATCTGTTTTAACCAAAAATGTAAGAAAATTTAACTTAAAATCAATAATGAGATTATAAAAGCATTTAAACCGAGTAATAAGGCTTTCGAAGGCATGAGTGACTATAAATGGACTTTTCTTACCAATCGATGGCTTTCGCTTCATGTTTTCTAAGGCAAACATTTAATTACAATCTATTTTAACCAAAAATGTAAGAAAATTCAACATAAAATCAATAATTAGATTATAAAACCATTTTACACGGGTAATAAGGCTTTCGAAGCCATGAGTGACTATAAATGGACTTTTCTTCTCAATCGATGGCTTTCGCTTCACGTTTCCCAACGCAAACATTCAATTATAATATGTTTTAACCAAAAATGTAAGAAAATTCAACTTAAAATCAATAATGAGATTATAAAAGCATTCAAAGCGAGTAATAAGGCTTTCGAAGGCATGAGTGACAATAAATGGACTTTTCTTACCAATCGATGGCTTTCGCTTCATGTTTTCTAAGGCAAACATTTAATTACAATCTATTTTAACCAAAAATGTAAGAAAATTCAACATAAAATCAATAATTGGATTATAAAACCATTTTACACGGGTAATAAGGCTTTCGAAGGCATGAGTGACTATAAATGGACTTTTCTTCTCAATCGATGGCTTTCGCTTCACGTTTCCCGAGGCAAACATTCAATTATAATATGTTTTAACCAAAAATGTAAGAAAATTCAACTTAAAATCAATAATGAGATTATAAAAGCATTAAAAGCGAGTAATAAGGCTTTCGAAGGCATGTGTGACTATAAATGGACTTTTCTTCTTAATCGATGGCTTTCGCTTCACGTTTCCCTATGCAAACATTCAATTATAATCTGTTTCAACAAAAAATGTAAGAAAATTCAACTTAAAATCAATAATGAGATTATAAAAGCATTTAAACCGAGTAATAAGGCTTTCGAAGGCATGAGTGACTATAAATGGACTTTTCTTACCAATCGATGGCTTTCGCTTCATGTTTTCTAAGGCAAACATTTAATTACAATCTCTTTTAACCAAAAATGTAAGAAAATTCAACATAAAATCAATAATTTGATTATAAAACCATTTTACACGGGTAATAAGGCTTTCGAAGGCATGAGTGACTATAAATGGACTTTTCTTCTCAATCGATGGCTTTCGCTTCACGTTTCCTGAGGCAAACATTCAATTATAATATATTTTAACCAAAAATGTAAGAAAATTCAACTTAAAATCAATAATGAGATTATAAAAGCATTAAAAGCGAGTAATAAGGCTTTCGAAGGCATGTTTGACTATAAATGGACTTTTCTTCTTAATCGATGGCTTTCGCTTCACGTTTCCCTATGCAAACATTCAATTATAATCTGTTTCAACAAAAAATGCAAGACAATTCAACTTAAAATCAATAATGAGATTATAAAAGCATTTAAACCGAGTAATAAGGCTTTCGAAGGCATGAGTGACTATAAATGGACTTTTCTTGCCAATCGATGGCTTTCGCTTCATGTTTTCTAAGGCAAACATTTAATTACAATCTATTTTAACCAAAAATGTAAGAAAATTCAACATAAAATCAATAATTGGATTATAAAACCATTTTACACGGGTAATAAGGCTTTCGAAGGCATGAGTGACTATAAATGGACTTTTCTTCTCAATCGATGGCTTTCGCTTCACGTTTCCCGAGGCAAACATTCAATTATAATCTGTTTTAACCAAAAATGTAAGAAAATTCAACTTAAAATCAATAATGAGATTATAAAAGCATTTAAAGCGAGTAATAAGGCTTTCGAAGACATGAGTGACTATAAATGGACTTTTCTTACCAATCGATGGCTTTCGCTTCATGTTTTCTAAGGCAAACATTTAATTACAATCTATTTTAACCAAAAATGTAAGAAAATTCAACATAAAATCAATAATTAGATTATAAAACCATTTTACACGGGTAATAAGGCTTTCGAAGGCATGAGTGACTATAAATGGACTTTTCTTCTCAATCGATGGCTTTCGCTTCACGTTTCCCGAGGCAAACATTCAATTATAATCTGTTTTAACCAAAAATGTAAGAAAATTTAACTTAAAATCAATAATGAGATTATAAAAGCATTTAAACCGAGTAATAAGGCTTTCGAAGGCATGAGTGACTATAAATGGACTTTTCTTACCAATCGATGGCTTTCGCTTCATGTTTTCTAAGGCAAACATTTAATTACAATCTATTTTAACCAAAAATGTAAGAAAATTCAACATAAAATCAATAATTAGATTATAAAACCATTTTACACGGGTAATAAGGCTTTCGAAGCCATGAGTGACTATAAATGGACTTTTCTTCTCAATCGATGGCTTTCGCTTCACGTTTCCCAACGCAAACATTCAATTATAATATGTTTTAACCAAAAATGTAAGAAAATTCAACTTAAAATCAATAATGAGATTATAAAAGCATTTAAAGCGAGTAATAAGGCTTTCGAAGGCATGAGTGACAATAAATGGACTTTTCTTACCAATCGATGGCTTTCGCTTCATGTTTTCTAAGGCAAACATTTAATTACAATCTATTTTAACCAAAAATGTAAGAAAATTCAACATAAAATCAATAATTGGATTATAAAACCATTTTACACGGGTAATAAGGCTTTCGAAGGCATGAGTGACTATAAATGGACTTTTCTTCTGAATCGATGGCTTTCGCTTCACGTTTCCCGAGGCAAACATTCAATTATAATATGTTTTAACCAAAAATGTAAGAAAATTCAACTTAAAATCAATAATGAGATTATAAAAGCATTAAAAGCGAGTAATAAGGCTTTCGAAGGCATGTGTGACTATAAATGGACTTTTCTTCTTAATCGATGGCTTTCGCTTCACGTTTCCCTATGCAAACATTCAATTATAATCTGTTTCAACAAAAAATGTAAGAAAATTCAACTTAAAATCAATAATGAGATTATAAAAGCATTTAAACCGAGTAATAAGGCTTTCGAAGGCATGAGTGACTATAAATGGACTTTTCTTACCAATCGATGGCTTTCGCTTCATGTTTTCTAAGGCAAACATTTAATTACAATCTCTTTTAACCAAAAATGTAAGAAAATTCAACATAAAATCAATAATTTGATTATAAAACCATTTTACACGGGTAATAAGTCTTTCGAAGGCATGAGTGACTATAAATGGACTTTTCTTCTCAATCGATGGCTTTCGCTTCACGTTTCCTGAGGCAAACATTCAATTATAATATATTTTAACCAAAAATGTAAGAAAATTCAACTTAAAATCAATAATGAGATTATAAAAGCATTAAAAGCGAGTAATAAGGCTTTCGAAGGCATGTTTGACTATAAATGGACTTTTCTTCTTAATCGATGGCTTTCGCTTCACGTTTCCCTATGCAAACATTCAATTATAATCTGTTTCAACAAAAAATGCAAGACAATTCAACTTAAAATCAATAATGAGATTATAAAAGCATTTAAACCGAGTAATAAGGCTTTCGAAGGCATGAGTGACTATAAATGGACTTTTCTTGCCAATCGATGGCTTTCGCTTCATGTTTTCTAAGGCAAACATTTAATTACAATCTATTTTAACCAAAAATGTAAGAAAATTCAACATAAAATCAATAATTGGATTATAAAACCATTTTACACGGGTAATAAGGCTTTCGAAGGCATGAGTGACTATAAATGGACTTTTCTTCTCAATCGATGGCTTTCGCTTCACGTTTCCCGAGGCAAACATTCAATTATAATCTGTTTTAACCAAAAATGTAAGAAAATTCAACTTAAAATCAATAATGAGATTATAAAAGCATTTAAAGCGAGTAATAAGGCTTTCGAAGACATGAGCGACTATAAATGGACTTTTCTTACCAATCGATGGCTTTCGCTTCATGTTTTCTAAGGCAAACATTTAATTACAATCTATTTTAACCAAAAATGTAAGAAAATTCAACATAAAATCAATAATTAGATTATAAAACCATTTTACACGGGTAATAAGGCTTTCGAAGCCATGAGTGACTATAAATGGACTTTTCTTCTCAATCGATGGCTTTCGCTTCACGTTTCCCGAGGCAAACATTCAATTATAATCTGTTTTAACCAAAAATGTAAGAAAATTTAACTTAAAATCAATAATGAGATTATAAAAGCATTTAAACCGAGTAATAAGGCTTTCGAAGGCATGAGTGACTATAAATGGACTTTTCTTACCAATCGATGGCTTTCGCTTCATGTTTTCTAAGGCAAACATTTAATTACAATCTATTTTAACCAAAAATGTAAGAAAATTCAACATAAAATCAATAATTAGATTATAAAACCATTTTACACGGGTAATAAGGCTTTCGAAGCCATGAGTGACTATAAATGGACTTTTCTTCTCAATCGATGGCTTTCGCTTCACGTTTCCCAACGCAAACATTCAATTATAATATGTTTTAACCAAAAATGTAAGAAAATTCAACTTAAAATCAATAATGAGATTATAAAAGCATTCAAAGCGAGTAATAAGGCTTTCGAAGGCATGAGTGACAATAAATGGACTTTTCTTACCAATCGATGGCTTTCGCTTCATGTTTTCTAAGGCAAACATTTAATTACAATCTATTTTAACCAAAAATGTAAGAAAATTCAACATAAAATCAATAATTGGATTATAAAACCATTTTACACGGGTAATAAGGCTTTCGAAGGCATGAGTGACTATAAATGGACTTTTCTTCTCAATCGATGGCTTTCGCTTCACGTTTCCCGAGGCAAACATTCAATTATAATATGTTTTAACCAAAAATGTAAGAAAATTCAACTTAAAATCAATAATGAGATTATAAAAGCATTAAAAGCGAGTAATAAGGCTTTCGAAGGCATGTGTGACTATAAATGGACTTTTCTTCTTAATCGATGGCTTTCGCTTCACGTTTCCCTATGCAAACATTCAATTATAATCTGTTTCAACAAAAAATGTAAGAAAATTCAACTTAAAATCAATAATGAGATTATAAAAGCATTTAAACCGAGTAATAAGGCTTTCGAAGGCATGAGTGACTATAAATGGACTTTTCTTACCAATCGATGGCTTTCGCTTCATGTTTTCTAAGGCAAACATTTAATTACAATCTCTTTTAACCAAAAATGTAAGAAAATTCAACATAAAATCAATAATTTGATTATAAAACCATTTTACACGGGTAATAAGGCTTTCGAAGGCATGAGTGACTATAAATGGACTTTTCTTCTCAATCGATGGCTTTCGCTTCACGTTTCCTGAGGCAAACATTCAATTATAATATATTTTAACCAAAAATGTAAGAAAATTCAACTTAAAATCAATAATGAGATTATAAAAGCATTAAAAGCGAGTAATAAGGCTTTCGAAGGCATGTTTGACTATAAATGGACTTTTCTTCTTAATCGATGGCTTTCGCTTCACGTTTCCCTATGCAAACATTCAATTATAATCTGTTTCAACAAAAAATGCAAGACAATTCAACTTAAAATCAATAATGAGATTATAAAAGCATTTAAACCGAGTAATAAGGCTTTCGAAGGCATGAGTGACTATAAATGGACTTTTCTTGCCAATCGATGGCTTTCGCTTCATGTTTTCTAAGGCAAACATTTAATTACAATCTATTTTAACCAAAAATGTAAGAAAATTCAACATAAAATCAATAATTGGATTATAAAACCATTTTACACGGGTAATAAGGCTTTCGAAGCCATGAGTGACTATAAATGGACTTTTCTTCTCAATCGATGGCTTTCGCTTCACGTTTCCCGAGGCAAACATTCAATTATAATCTGTTTTAACCAAAAATGTAAGAAAATTCAACTTAAAATCAATAATGAGATTATAAAAGCATTTAAAGCGAGTAATAAGGCTTTCGAAGACATGAGTGACTATAAATGGACTTTTCTTACCAATCGATGGCTTTCGCTTCATGTTTTCTAAGGCAAACATTTAATTACAATCTATTTTAACCAAAAATGTAAGAAAATTCAACATAAAATCAATAATTAGATTATAAAACCATTTTACACGGGTAATAAGGCTTTCGAAGCCATGAGTGACTATAAATGGACTTTTCTTCTCAATCGATGGCTTTCGCTTCACGTTTCCCGAGGCAAACATTCAATTATAATCTGTTTTAACCAAAAATGTAAGAAAATTTAACTTAAAATCAATAATGAGATTATAAAAGCATTTAAACCGAGTAATAAGGCTTTCGAAGGCATGAGTGACTATAAATGGACTTTTCTTACCAATCGATGGCTTTCGCTTCATGTTTTCTAAGGCAAACATTTAATTACAATCTATTTTAACCAAAAATGTAAGAAAATTCAACATAAAATCAATAATTAGATTATAAAACCATTTTACACGGGTAATAAGGCTTTCGAAGCCATGAGTGACTATAAATGGACTTTTCTTCTCAATCGATGGCTTTCGCTTCACGTTTCCCAACGCAAACATTCAATTATAATATGTTTTAACCAAAAATGTAAGAAAATTCAACTTAAAATCAATAATGAGATTATAAAAGCATTTAAAGCGAGTAATAAGGCTTTCGAAGGCATGAGTGACAATAAATGGACTTTTCTTACCAATCGATGGCTTTCGCTTCATGTTTTCTAAGGCAAACATTTAATTACAATCTATTTTAACCAAAAATGTAAGAAAATTCAACATAAAATCAATAATTGGATTATAAAACCATTTTACACGGGTAATAAGGCTTTCGAAGGCATGAGTGACTATAAATGGACTTTTCTTCTCAATCGATGGCTTTCGCTTCACGTTTCCCGAGGCAAACATTCAATTATAATATGTTTTAACCAAAAATGTAAGAAAATTCAACTTAAAATCAATAATGAGATTATAAAAGCATTAAAAGCGAGTAATAAGGCTTTCGAAGGCATGTGTGACTATAAATGGACTTTTCTTCTTAATCGATGGCTTTCGCTTCACGTTTCCCTATGCAAACATTCAATTATAATCTGTTTCAACAAAAAATGTAAGAAAATTCAACTTAAAATCAATAATGAGATTATAAAAGCATTTAAACCGAGTAATAAGGCTTTCGAAGGCATGAGTGACTATAAATGGACTTTTCTTACCAATCGATGGCTTTCGCTTCATGTTTTCTAAGGCAAACATTTAATTACAATCTCTTTTAACCAAAAATGTAAGAAAATTCAACATAAAATCAATAATTTGATTATAAAACCATTTTACACGGGTAATAAGGCTTTCGAAGGCATGAGTGACTATAAATGGACTTTTCTTCTCAATCGATGGCTTTCGCTTCACGTTTCCTGAGGCAAACATTCAATTATAATATATTTTAACCAAAAATGTAAGAAAATTCAACTTAAAATCAATAATGAGATTATAAAAGCATTAAAAGCGAGTAATAAGGCTTTCGAAGGCATGTTTGACTATAAATGGACTTTTCTTCTTAATCGATGGCTTTCGCTTCACGTTTCCCTATGCAAACATTCAATTATAATCTGTTTCAACAAAAAATGCAAGACAATTCAACTTAAAATCAATAATGAGATTATAAAAGCATTTAAACCGAGTAATAAGGCTTTCGAAGGCATGAGTGACTATAAATGGACTTTTCTTGCCAATCGATGGCTTTCGCTTCATGTTTTCTAAGGCAAACATTTAATTACAATCTATTTTAACCAAAAATGTAAGAAAATTCAACATAAAATCAATAATTGGATTATAAAACCATTTTACACGGGTAATAAGGCTTTCGAAGGCATGAGTGACTATAAATGGACTTTTCTTCTCAATCGATGGCTTTCGCTTCACGTTTCCCGAGGCAAACATTCAATTATAATCTGTTTTAACCAAAAATGTAAGAAAATTCAACTTAAAATCAATAATGAGATTATAAAAGCATTTAAAGCGAGTAATAAGGCTTTCGAAGACATGAGTGACTATAAATGGACTTTTCTTACCAATCGATGGCTTTCGCTTCATGTTTTCTAAGGCAAACATTTAATTACAATCTATTTTAACCAAAAATGTAAGAAAATTCAACATAAAATCAATAATTAGATTATAAAACCATTTTACACGGGTAATAAGGCTTTCGAAGCCATGAGTGACTATAAATGGACTTTTCTTCTCAATCGATGGCTTTCGCTTCACATTTCCCGAGGCAAACATTCAATTATAATCTGTTTTAACCAAAAATGTAAGAAAATTTAACTTAAAATCAATAATGAGATTATAAAAGCATTTAAACCGAGTAATAAGGCTTTCGAAGGCATGAGTGACTATAAATGGACTTTTCTTACCAATCGATGGCTTTCGCTTCATGTTTTCTAAGGCAAACATTTAATTACAATCTATTTTAACCAAAAATGTAAGAAAATTCAACATAAAATCAATAATTAGATTATAAAACCATTTTACACGGGTAATAAGGCTTTCGAAGCCATGAGTGACTATAAATGGACTTTTCTTCTCAATCGATGGCTTTCGCTTCACGTTTCCCAACGCAAACATTCAATTATAATATGTTTTAACCAAAAATGTAAGAAAATTCAACTTAAAATCAATAATGAGATTATAAAAGCATTTAAAGCGAGTAATAAGGCTTTCGAAGGCATGAGTGACAATAAATGGACTTTTCTTACCAATCGATGGCTTTCGCTTCATGTTTTCTAAGGCAAACATTTAATTACAATCTATTTTAACCAAAAATGTAAGAAAATTCAACATAAAATCAATAATTGGATTATAAAACCATTTTACACGGGTAATAAGGCTTTCGAAGGCATGAGTGACTATAAATGGACTTTTCTTCTCAATCGATGGCTTTCGCTTCACGTTTCCCGAGGCAAACATTCAATTATAATATGTTTTAACCAAAAATGTAAGAAAATTCAACTTAAAATCAATAATGAGATTATAAAAGCATTAAAAGCGAGTAATAAGGCTTTCGAAGGCATGTGTGACTATAAATGGACTTTTCTTCTTAATCGATGGCTTTCGCTTCACGTTTCCCTATGCAAACATTCAATTATAATCTGTTTCAACAAAAAATGTAAGAAAATTCAACTTAAAATCAATAATGAGATTATAAAAGCATTTAAACCGAGTAATAAGGCTTTCGAAGGCATGAGTGACTATAAATGGACTTTTCTTACCAATCGATGGCTTTCGCTTCATGTTTTCTAAGGCAAACATTTAATTACAATCTCTTTTAACCAAAAATGTAAGAAAATTCAACATAAAATCAATAATTTGATTATAAAACCATTTTACACGGGTAATAAGGCTTTCGAAGGCATGAGTGACTATAAATGGACTTTTCTTCTCAATCGATGGCTTTCGCTTCACGTTTCCTGAGGCAAACATTCAATTATAATATATTTTAACCAAAAATGTAAGAAAATTCAACTTAAAATCAATAATGAGATTATAAAAGCATTAAAAGCGAGTAATAAGGCTTTCGAAGGCATGTTTGACTATAAATGGACTTTTCTTCTTAATCGATGGCTTTCGCTTCACGTTTCCCTATGCAAACATTCAATTATAATCTGTTTCAACAAAAAATGCAAGACAATTCAACTTAAAATCAATAATGAGATTATAAAAGCATTTAAACCGAGTAATAAGGCTTTCGAAGGCATGAGTGACTATAAATGGACTTTTCTTGCCAATCGATGGCTTTCGCTTCATGTTTTCTAAGGCAAACATTTAATTACAATCTATTTTAACCAAAAATGTAAGAAAATTCAACATAAAATCAATAATTGGATTATAAAACCATTTTACACGGGTAATAAGGCTTTCGAAGGCATGAGTGACTATAAATGGACTTTTCTTCTCAATCGATGGCTTTCGCTTCACGTTTCCCGAGGCAAACATTCAATTATAATCTGTTTTAACCAAAAATGTAAGAAAATTCAACTTAAAATCAATAATGAGATTATAAAAGCATTTAAAGCGAGTAATAAGGCATTCGAAGACATGAGTGACTATAAATGGACTTTTCTTACCAATCGATGGCTTTCGCTTCATGTTTTCTAAGGCAAACATTTAATTACAATCTATTTTAACCAAAAATGTAAGAAAATTCAACATAAAATCAATAATTAGATTATAAAACCATTTTACACGGGTAATAAGGCTTTCGAAGCCATGAGTGACTATAAATGGACTTTTCTTCTCAATCGATGGCTTTCGCTTCACGTTTCCCGAGGCAAACATTCAATTATAATCTGTTTTAACCAAAAATGTAAGAAAATTTAACTTAAAATCAATAATGAGATTATAAAAGCATTTAAACCGAGTAATAAGGCTTTCGAAGGCATGAGTGACTATAAATGGACTTTTCTTACCAATCGATGGCTTTCGCTTCATGTTTTCTAAGGCAAACATTTAATTACAATCTATTTTAACCAAAAATGTAAGAAAATTCAACATAAAATCAATAATTAGATTATAAAACCATTTTACACGGGTAATAAGGCTTTCGAAGCCATGAGTGACTATAAATGGACTTTTCTTCTCAATCGATGGCTTTCGCTTCACGTTTCCCAACGCAAACATTCAATTATAATATGTTTTAACCAAAAATGTAAGAAAATTCAACTTAAATTCAATAATGAGATTATAAAAGCATTTAAAGCGAGTAATAAGGCTTTCGAAGGCATGAGTGACAATAAATGGACTTTTCTTACCAATCGATGGCTTTCGCTTCATGTTTTCTAAGGCAAACATTTAATTACAATCTATTTTAACCAAAAATGTAAGAAAATTCAACATAAAATCAATAATTGGATTATAAAACCATTTTACACGGGTAATAAGGCTTTCGAAGGCATGAGTGACTATAAATGGACTTTTCTTCTCAATCGATGGCTTTCGCTTCACGTTTCCCGAGGCAAACATTCAATTATAATATGTTTTAACCAAAAATGTAAGAAAATTCAACTTAAAATCAATAATGAGATTATAAAAGCATTAAAAGCGAGTAATAAGGCTTTCGAAGGCATGTGTGACTATAAATGGACTTTTCTTCTTAATCGATGGCTTTCGCTTCACGTTTCCCTATGCAAACATTCAATTATAATCTGTTTCAACAAAAAATGTAAGAAAATTCAACTTAAAATCAATAATGAGATTATAAAAGCATTTAAACCGAGTAATAAGGCTTTCGAAGGCATGAGTGACTATAAATGGACTTTTCTTACCAATCGATGGCTTTCGCTTCATGTTTTCTAAGGCAAACATTTAATTACAATCTATTTTAACCAAAAATGTAAGAAAATTCAACATAAAATCAATAATTAGATTATAAAACCATTTTACACGGGTAATAAGGCTTTCGAAGCCATGAGTGACTATAAATGGACTTTTCTTCTCAATCGATGGCTTTCGCTTCACGTTTCCCGAGGCAAACATTCAATTATAATCTGTTTTAACCAAAAATGTAAGAAAATTTAACTTAAAATCAATAATGAGATTATAAAAGCATTTAAACCGAGTAATAAGGCTTTCGAAGGCATGAGTGACTATAAATGGACTTTTCTTACCAATCGATGGCTTTCGCTTCATGTTTTCTAAGGCAAACATTTAATTACAATCTATTTTAACCAAAAATGTAAGAAAATTCAACATAAAATCAATAATTAGATTATAAAACCATTTTACACGGGTAATAAGGCTTTCGAAGCCATGAGTGACTATAAATGGACTTTTCTTCTCAATCGATGGCTTTCGCTTCACGTTTCCCAACGCAAACATTCAATTATAATATGTTTTAACCAAAAATGTAAGAAAATTCAACTTAAAATCAATAATGAGATTATAAAAGCATTTAAAGCGAGTAATAAGGCTTTCGAAGGCATGAGTGACAATAAATGGACTTTTCTTACCAATCGATGGCTTTCGCTTCATGTTTTCTAAGGCAAACATTTAATTACAATCTATTTTAACCAAAAATGTAAGAAAATTCAACATAAAATCAATAATTGGATTATAAAACCATTTTACACGGGTAATAAGGCTTTCGAAGGCATGAGTGACTATAAATGGACTTTTCTTCTCAATCGATGGCTTTCGCTTCACGTTTCCCGAGGCAAACATTCAATTATAATATGTTTTAACCAAAAATGTAAGAAAATTCAACTTAAAATCAATAATGAGATTATAAAAGCATTAAAAGCGAGTAATAAGGCTTTCGAAGGCATGTGTGACTATAAATGGACTTTTCTTCTTAATCGATGGCTTTCGCTTCACGTTTCCCTATGCAAACATTCAATTATAATCTGTTTCAACAAAAAATGTAAGAAAATTCAACTTAAAATCAATAATGAGATTATAAAAGCATTTAAACCGAGTAATAAGGCTTTCGAAGGCATGAGTGACTATAAATGGACTTTTCTTACCAATCGATGGCTTTCGCTTCATGTTTTCTAAGGCAAACATTTAATTACAATCTATTTTAACCAAAAATGTAAGAAAATTCAACATAAAATCAATAATTTGATTATAAAACCATTTTACACGGGTAATAAGGCTTTCGAAGCCATGAGTGACTATAAATGGACTTTTCTTCTCAATCGATGGCTTTCGCTTCACGTTTCCCAACGCAAACATTCAATTATAATATGTTTTAACCAAAAATGTAAGAAAATTCAACTTAAAATCAATAATGAGATTATAAAAGCATTTAAAGCGAGTAATAAGGCTTTCGAAGGCATGAGTGACAATAAATGGACTTTTCTTACCAATCGATGGCTTTCGCTTCATGTTTTCTAAGGCAAACATTTAATTACAATCTATTTTAACCAAAAATGTAAGAAAATTCAACATAAAATCAATAATTGGATTATAAAACCATTTTACACGGGTAATAAGGCTTTCGAAGGCATGAGTGACTATAAATGGACTTTTCTTCTCAATCGATGGCTTTCGCTTCACGTTTCCCGAGGCAAACATTCAATTATAATATGTTTTAACCAAAAATGTAAGAAAATTCAACTTAAAATCAATAATGAGATTATAAAAGCATTAAAAGCGAGTAATAAGGCTTTCGAAGGCATGTGTGACTATAAATGGACTTTTCTTCTTAATCGATGGCTTTCGCTTCACGTTTCCCTATGCAAACATTCAATTATAATCTGTTTCAACAAAAAATGTAAGAAAATTCAACTTAAAATCAATAATGAGATTATAAAAGCATTTAAACCGAGTAATAAGGCTTTCGAAGGCATGAGTGACTATAAATGGACTTTTCTTACCAATCGATGGCTTTCGCTTCATGTTTTCTAAGGCAAACATTTAATTACAATCTCTTTTAACCAAAAATGTAAGAAAATTCAACATAAAATCAATAATTTGATTATAAAACCATTTTACACGGGTAATAAGGCTTTCGAAGGCATGAGTGACTATAAATGGACTTTTCTTCTCAATCGATGGCTTTCGCTTCACGTTTCCTGAGGCAAACATTCAATTATATTATATTTTAACCAAAAATGTAAGAAAATTCAACTTAAAATCAATAATGAGATTATAAAAGCATTTAAACCGAGTAATAAGGCTTTCGAAGGCATGAGTGACTATAAATGGACTTTTCTTGCCAATCGATGGCTTTCGCTTCATGTTTTCTAAGGCAAACATTTAATTACAATCTATTTTAACCAAAAATGTAAGAAAATTCAACATAAAATCAATAATTGGATTATAAAACCATTTTACACGGGTAATAAGGCTTTCGAAGGCATGAGTGACTATAAATGGACTTTTCTTCTCAATCGATGGCTTTCGCTTCACGTTTCCCGAGGCAAACATTCAATTATAATATGTTTTAACCAAAAATGTAAGAAAATTCAACTTAAAATCAATAATGAGATTATAAAAGCATTAAAAGCGAGTAATAAGGCTTTCGAAGGCATGTGTGACTATAAATGGACTTTTCTTCTTAATCGATGGCTTTCGCTTCACGTTTCCCTATGCAAACATTCAATTATAATCTGTTTCAACAAAAAATGTAAGAAAATTCAACTTAAAATCAATAATGAGATTATAAAAGCATTTAAACCGAGTAATAAGGCTTTCGAAGGCATGAGTGACTATAAATGGACTTTTCTTACCAATCGATGGCTTTCGCTTCATGTTTTCTAAGGCAAACATTTAATTACAATCTCTTTTAACCAAAAATGTAAGAAAATTCAACATAAAATCAATAATTTGATTATAAAACCATTTTACACGGGTAATAAGGCTTTCGAAGGCATGAGTGACTATAAATGGACTTTTCTTCTCAATCGATGGCTTTCGCTTCACGTTTCCTGAGGCAAACATTCAATTATATTATATTTTAACCAAAAATGTAAGAAAATTCAACTTAAAATCAATAATGAGATTATAAAAGCATTTAAACCGAGTAATAAGGCTTTCGAAGGCATGAGTGACTATAAATGGACTTTTCTTGCCAATCGATGGCTTTCGCTTCATGTTTTCTAAGGCAAACATTTAATTACAATCTATTTTAACCAAAAATGTAAGAAAATTCAACATAAAATCAATAATTGGATTATAAAACCATTTTACACGGGTAATAAGGCTTTCGAAGGCATGAGTGACTATAAATGGACTTTTCTTCTCAATCGATGGCTTTCGCTTCACGTTTCCCGAGGCAAACATTCAATTATAATCTGTTTTAACCAAAAATGTAAGAAAATTCAACTTAAAATCAATAATGAGATTATAAAAGCATTTAAAGCGAGTAATAAGGCATTCGAAGACATGAGTGACTATAAATGGACTTTTCTTACCAATCGATGGCTTTCGCTTCATGTTTTCTAAGGCAAACATTTAATTACAATCTATTTTAACCAAAAATGTAAGAAAATTCAACATAAAATCAATAATTAGATTATAAAACCATTTTACACGGGTAATAAGGCTTTCGAAGCCATGAGTGACTATAAATGGACTTTTCTTCTCAATCGATGGCTTTCGCTTCACGTTTCCCGAGGCAAACATTCAATTATAATCTGTTTTAACCAAAAATGTAAGAAAATTTAACTTAAAATCAATAATGAGATTATAAAAGCATTTAAATCGAGTAATAAGGCTTTCGAAGGCATGAGTGACTATAAATGGACTTTTCTTACCAATCGATGGCTTTCGCTTCATGTTTTCTAAGGCAAACATTTAATTACAATCTATTTTAACCAAAAATGTAAGAAAATTCAACATAAAATCAATAATTAGATTATAAAACCATTTTACACGGGTAATAAGGCTTTCGAAGCCATGAGTGACTATAAATGGACTTTTCTTCTCAATCGATGGCTTTCGCTTCACGTTTCCCAACGCAAACATTCAATTATAATATGTTTTAACCAAAAATGTAAGAAAATTCAACTTAAAATCAATAATGAGATTATAAAAGCATTTAAAGCGAGTAATAAGGCTTTCGAAGGCATGAGTGACAATAAATGGACTTTTCTTACCAATCGATGGCTTTCGCTTCATGTTTTCTAAGGCAAACATTTAATTACAATCTATTTTAACCAAAAATGTAAGAAAATTCAACATAAAATCAATAATTGGATTATAAAACCATTTTACACGGGTAATAAGGCTTTCGAAGGCATGAGTGACTATAAATGGACTTTTCTTCTCAATCGATGGCTTTCGCTTCACGTTTCCCGAGGCAAACATTCAATTATAATATGTTTTAACCAAAAATGTAAGAAAATTCAACTTAAAATCAATAATGAGATTATAAAAGCATTAAAAGCGAGTAATAAGGCTTTCGAAGGCATGTGTGACTATAAATGGACTTTTCTTCTTAATCGATGGCTTTCGCTTCACGTTTCCCTATGCAAACATTCAATTATAATCTGTTTCAACAAAAAATGTAAGAAAATTCAACTTAAAATCAATAATGAGATTATAAAAGCATTTAAACCGAGTAATAAGGCTTTCGAAGGCATGAGTGACTATAAATGGACTTTTCTTACCAATCGATGGCTTTCGCTTCATGTTTTCTAAGGCAAACATTTAATTACAATCTATTTTAACCAAAAATGTAAGAAAATTCAACATAAAATCAATAATTAGATTATAAAACCATTTTACACGGGTAATAAGGCTTTCGAAGCCATGAGTGACTATAAATGGACTTTTCTTCTCAATCGATGGCTTTCGCTTCACGTTTCCCAACGCAAACATTCAATTATAATATGTTTTAACCAAAAATGTAAGAAAATTCAACTTAAAATCAATAATGAGATTATAAAAGCATTTAAAGCGAGTAATAAGGCTTTCGAAGGCATGAGTGACAATAAATGGACTTTTCTTACCAATCGATGGCTTTCGCTTCATGTTTTCTAAGGCAAACATTTAATTACAATCTATTTTAACCAAAAATGTAAGAAAATTCAACATAAAATCAATAATTGGATTATAAAACCATTTTACACGGGTAATAAGGCTTTCGAAGGCATGAGTGACTATAAATGGACTTTTCTTCTCAATCGATGGCTTTCGCTTCACGTTTCCCGAGGCAAACATTCAATTATAATATGTTTTAACCAAAAATGTAAGAAAATTCAACTTAAAATCAATAATGAGATTATAAAAGCATTAAAAGCGAGTAATAAGGCTTTCGAAGGCATGTGTGACTATAAATGGACTTTTCTTCTTAATCGATGGCTTTCGCTTCACGTTTCCCTATGCAAACATTCAATTATAATCTGTTTCAACAAAAAATGTAAGAAAATTCAACTTAAAATCAATAATGAGATTATAAAAGCATTTAAACCGAGTAATAAGGCTTTCGAAGGCATGAGTGACTATAAATGGACTTTTCTTACCAATCGATGGCTTTCGCTTCATGTTTTCTAAGGCAAACATTTAATTACAATCTCTTTTAACCAAAAATGTAAGAAAATTCAACATAAAATCAATAATTTGATTATAAAACCATTTTACACGGGTAATAAGGCTTTCGAAGGCATGAGTGACTATAAATGGACTTTTCTTCTCAATCGATGGCTTTCGCTTCACGTTTCCTGAGGCAAACATTCAATTATAATATATTTTAACCAAAAATGTAAGAAAATTCAACTTAAAATCAATAATGAGATTATAAAAGCATTAAAAGCGAGTAATAAGGCTTTCGAAGGCATGTTTGACTATAAATGGACTTTTCTTCTTAATCGATGGCTTTCGCTTCACGTTTCCCTATGCAAACATTCAATTATAATCTGTTTCAACAAAAAATGCAAGACAATTCAACTTAAAATCAATAATGAGATTATAAAAGCATTTAAACCGAGTAATAAGGCTTTCGAAGGCATGAGTGACTATAAATGGACTTTTCTTGCCAATCGATGGCTTTCGCTTCATGTTTTCTAAGGCAAACATTTAATTACAATCTATTTTAACCAAAAATGTAAGAAAATTCAACATAAAATCAATAATTGGATTATAAAACCATTTTACACGGGTAATAAGGCTTTCGAAGGCATGAGTGACTATAAATGGACTTTTCTTCTCAATCGATGGCTTTCGCTTCACGTTTTCCGAGGCAAACATTCAATTATAATCTGTTTTAACCAAAAATGTAAGAAAATTCAACTTAAAATCAATAATGAGATTATAAAAGCATTTAAAGCGAGTAATAAGGCATTCGAAGACATGAGTGACTATAAATGGACTTTTCTTACCAATCGATGGCTTTCGCTTCATGTTTTCTAAGGCAAACATTTAATTACAATCTATTTTAACCAAAAATGTAAGAAAATTCAACATAAAATCAATAATTAGATTATAAAACCATTTTACACGGGTAATAAGGCTTTCGAAGCCATGAGTGACTATAAATGGACTTTTCTTCTCAATCGATGGCTTTCGCTTCACGTTTCCCGAGGCAAACATTCAATTATAATCTGTTTTAACCAAAAATGTAAGAAAATTTAACTTAAAATCAATAATGAGATTATAAAAGCATTTAAACCGAGTAATAAGGCTGTCAAAGGCATGAGTGACTATAAATGGACTTTTCTTACCAATCGATGGCTTTCGCTTCATGTTTTCTAAGGCAAACATTTAATTACAATCTATTTTAACCAAAAATGTAAGAAAATTCAACATAAAATCAATAATTAGATTATAAAACCATTTTACACGGGTAATAAGGCTTTCGAAGCCATGAGTGACTATAAATGGACTTTTCTTCTCAATCGATGGCTTTCGCTTCACGTTTCCCAACGCAAACATTCAATTATAATATGTTTTAACCAAAAATGTAAGAAAATTCAACTTAAAATCAATAATGAGATTATAAAAGCATTTAAAGCGAGTAATAAGGCTTTCGAAGGCATGAGTGACAATAAATGGACTTTTCTTACCAATCGATGGCTTTCGCTTCATGTTTTCTAAGGCAAACATTTAATTACAATCTATTTTAACCAAAAATGTAAGAAAATTCAACATAAAATCAATAATTGGATTATAAAACCATTTTACACGGGTAATAAGGCTTTCGAAGGCATGAGTGACTATAAATGGACTTTTCTTCTCAATCGATGGCTTTCGCTTCACGTTTCCCGAGGCAAACATTCAATTATAATATGTTTTAACCAAAAATGTAAGAAAATTCAACTTAAAATCAATAATGAGATTATAAAAGCATTAAAAGCGAGTAATAAGGCTTTCGAAGGCATGTGTGACTATAAATGGACTTTTCTTCTTAATCGATGGCTTTCGCTTCACGTTTCCCTATGCAAACATTCAATTATAATCTGTTTCAACAAAAAATGTAAGAAAATTCAACTTAAAATCAATAATGAGATTATAAAAGCATTTAAACCGAGTAATAAGGCTTTCGAAGGCATGAGTGACTATAAATGGACTTTTCTTACCAATCGATGGCTTTCGCTTCATGTTTTCTAAGGCAAACATTTAATTACAATCTCTTTTAACCAAAAATGTAAGAAAATTCAACATAAAATCAATAATTTGATTATAAAACCATTTTACACGGGTAATAAGGCTTTCGAAGGCATGAGTGACTATAAATGGACTTTTCTTCTCAATCGATGGCTTTCGCTTCACGTTTCCTGAGGCAAACATTCAATTATAATATATTTTAACCAAAAATGTAAGAAAATTCAACTTAAAATCAATAATGAGATTATAAAAGCATTAAAAGCGAGTAATAAGGCTTTCGAAGGCATGTTTGACTATAAATGGACTTTTCTTCTTAATCGATGGCTTTCGCTTCACGTTTCCCTATGCAAACATTCAATTATAATCTGTTTCAACAAAAAATGCAAGACAATTCAACTTAAAATCAATAATGAGATTATAAAAGCATTTAAACCGAGTAATAAGGCTTTCGAAGGCATGAGTGACTATAAATGGACTTTTCTTGCCAATCGATGGCTTTCGCTTCATGTTTTCTAAGGCAAACATTTAATTACAATCTATTTTAACCAAAAATGTAAGAAAATTCAACATAAAATCAATAATTGGATTATAAAACCATTTTACACGGGTAATAAGGCTTTCGAAGGCATGAGTGACTATAAATGGACTTTTCTTCTCAATTGATGGCTTTCGCTTCACGTTTCCCGAGGCAAACATTCAATTATAATCTGTTTTAACCAAAAATGTAAGAAAATTCAACTTAAAATCAATAATGAGATTATAAAAGCATTTAAAGCGAGTAATAAGGCTTTCGAAGACATGAGTGACTATAAATGGACTTTTCTTACCAATCGATGGCTTTCGCTTCATGTTTTCTAAGGCAAACATTTAATTACAATCTATTTTAACCAAAAATGTAAGAAAATTCAACATAAAATCAATAATTAGATTATAAAACCATTTTACACGGGTAATAAGGCTTTCGAAGCCATGAGTGACTATAAATGGACTTTTCTTCTCAATCGATGGCTTTCGCTTCACGTTTCCCGAGGCAAACATTCAATTATAATCTGTTTTAACCAAAAATGTAAGAAAATTTAACTTAAAATCAATAATGAGATTATAAAAGCATTTAAACCGAGTAATAAGGCTTTCGAAGGCATGAGTGACTATAAATGGACTTTTCTTACCAATCGATGGCTTTCGCTTCATGTTTTCTAAGGCAAACATTTAATTACAATCTATTTTAACCAAAAATGTAAGAAAATTCAACATAAAATCAATAATTAGATTATAAAACCATTTTACACGGGTAATAAGGCTTTCGAAGCCATGAGTGACTATAAATGGACTTTTCTTCTCAATCGATGGCTTTCGCTTCACGTTTCCCAACGCAAACATTCAATTATAATATGTTTTAACCAAAAATGTAAGAAAATTCAACTTAAAATCAATAATGAGATTATAAAAGCATTTAAAGCGAGTAATAAGGCTTTCGAAGGCATGAGTGACAATAAATGGACTTTTCTTACCAATCGATGGCTTTCGCTTCATGTTTTCTAAGGCAAACATTTAATTACAATCTATTTTAACCAAAAATGTAAGAAAATTCAACATAAAATCAATAATTGGATTATAAAACCATTTTACACGGGTAATAAGGCTTTCGAAGGCATGAGTGACTATAAATGGACTTTTCTTCTCAATCGATGGCTTTCGCTTCACGTTTCCCGAGGCAAACATTCAATTATAATATGTTTTAACCAAAAATGTAAGAAAATTCAACTTAAAATCAATAATGAGATTATAAAAGCATTAAAAGCGAGTAATAAGGCTTTCGAAGGCATGTGTGACTATAAATGGACTTTTCTTCTTAATCGATGGCTTTCGCTTCACGTTTCCCTATGCAAACATTCAATTATAATCTGTTTCAACAAAAAATGTAAGAAAATTCAACTTAAAATCAATAATGAGATTATAAAAGCATTTAAACCGAGTAATAAGGCTTTCGAAGGCATGAGTGACTATAAATGGACTTTTCTTACCAATCGATGGCTTTCGCTTCATGTTTTCTAAGGCAAACATTTAATTACAATCTCTTTTAACCAAAAATGTAAGAAAATTCAACATAAAATCAATAATTTGATTATAAAACCATTTTACACGGGTAATAAGGCTTTCGAAGGCATGAGTGACTATAAATGGACTTTTCTTCTCAATCGATGGCTTTCGCTTCACGTTTCCTGAGGCAAACATTCAATTATAATATATTTTAACCAAAAATGTAAGAAAATTCAACTTAAAATCAATAATGAGATTATAAAAGCATTTAAACCGAGTAATAAGGCTTTCGAAGGCATGAGTGACTATAAATGGACTTTTCTTGCCAATCGATGGCTTTCGCTTCATGTTTTCTAAGGCAAACATTTAATTACAATCTATTTTAACCAAAAATGTAAGAAAATTCAACATAAAATCAATAATTGGATTATAAAACCATTTTACACGGGTAATAAGGCTTTCGAAGGCATGAGTGACTATAAATGGACTTTTCTTCTCAATCGATGGCTTTCGCTTCACGTTTCCCGAGGCAAACATTCAATTATAATCTGTTTTAACCAAAAATGTAAGAAAATTCAACTTAAAATCAATAATGAGATTATAAAAGCATTTAAAGCGAGTAATAAGGCATTCGAAGACATGAGTGACTATAAATGGACTTTTCTTACCAATCGATGGCTTTCGCTTCATGTTTTCTAAGGCAAACATTTAATTACAATCTATTTTAACCAAAAATGTAAGAAAATTCAACATAAAATCAATAATTAGATTATAAAACCATTTTACACGGGTAATAAGGCTTTCGAAGCCATGAGTGACTATAAATGGACTTTTCTTCTCAATCGATGGCTTTCGCTTCACGTTTCCCGAGGCAAACATTCAATTATAATCTGTTTTAACCAAAAATGTAAGAAAATTTAACTTAAAATCAATAATGAGATTATAAAAGCATTTAAACCGAGTAATAAGGCTTTCGAAGGCATGAGTGACTATAAATGGTCTTTTCTTACCAATCGATGGCTTTCGCTTCATGTTTTCTAAGGCAAACATTTAATTACAATCTATTTTAACCAAAAATGTAAGAAAATTCAACATAAAATCAATAATTAGATTATAAAACCATTTTACACGGGTAATAAGGCTTTCGAAGCCATGAGTGACTATAAATGGACTTTTCTTCTCAATCGATGGCTTTCGCTTCACGTTTCCCAACGCAAACATTCAATTATAATATGTTTTAACCAAAAATGTAAGAAAATTCAACTTAAAATCAATAATGAGATTATAAAAGCATTTAAAGCGAGTAATAAGGCTTTCGAAGGCATGAGTGACAATAAATGGACTTTTCTTACCAATCGATGGCTTTCGCTTCATGTTTTCTAAGGCAAACATTTAATTACAATCTATTTTAACCAAAAATGTAAGAAAATTCAACATAAAATCAATAATTGGATTATAAAACCATTTTACACGGGTAATAAGGCTTTCGAAGGCATGAGTGACTATAAATGGACTTTTCTTCTCAATCGATGGCTTTCGCTTCACGTTTCCCGAGGCAAACATTCAATTATAATATGTTTTAACCAAAAATGTAAGAAAATTCAACTTAAAATCAATAATGAGATTATAAAAGCATTAAAAGCGAGTAATAAGGCTTTCGAAGGCATGTGTGACTATAAATGGACTTTTCTTCTTAATCGATGGCTTTCGCTTCACGTTTCCCTATGCAAACATTCAATTATAATCTGTTTCAACAAAAAATGTAAGAAAATTCAACTTAAAATCAATAATGAGATTATAAAAGCATTTAAACCGAGTAATAAGGCTTTCGAAGGCATGAGTGACTATAAATGGACTTTTCTTACCAATCGATGGCTTTCGCTTCATGTTTTCTAAGGCAAACATTTAATTACAATCTATTTTAACCAAAAATGTAAGAAAATTCAACATAAAATCAATAATTAGATTATAAAACCATTTTACACGGGTAATAAGGCTTTCGAAGCCATGAGTGACTATAAATGGACTTTTCTTCTCAATCGATGGCTTTCGCTTCACGTTTCCCAACGCAAACATTCAATTATAATATGTTTTAACCAAAAATGTAAGAAAATTCAACTTAAAATCAATAATGAGATTATAAAAGCATTTAAAGCGAGTAATAAGGCTTTCGAAGGCATGAGTGACAATAAATGGACTTTTCTTACCAATCGATGGCTTTCGCTTCATGTTTTCTAAGGCAAACATTTAATTACAATCTATTTTAACCAAAAATGTAAGAAAATTCAACATAAAATCAATAATTGGATTATAAAACCATTTTACACGGGTAATAAGGCTTTCGAAGGCATGAGTGACTATAAATGGACTTTTCTTCTCAATCGATGGCTTTCGCTTCACGTTTCCCGAGGCAAACATTCAATTATAATATGTTTTAACCAAAAATGTAAGAAAATTCAACTTAAAATCAATAATGAGATTATAAAAGCATTAAAAGCGAGTAATAAGGCTTTCGAAGGCATGTGTGACTATAAATGGACTTTTCTTCTTAATCGATGGCTTTCGCTTCACGTTTCCCTATGCAAACATTCAATTATAATCTGTTTCAACAAAAAATGTAAGAAAATTCAACTTAAAATCAATAATGAGATTATAAAAGCATTTAAACCGAGTAATAAGGCTTTCGAAGGCATGAGTGACTATAAATGGACTTTTCTTACCAATCGATGGCTTTCGCTTCATGTTTTCTAAGGCAAACATTTAATTACAATCTATTTTAACCAAAAATGTAAGAAAATTCAACATAAAATCAATAATTAGATTATAAAACCATTTTACACGGGTAATAAGGCTTTCGAAGCCATGAGTGACTATAAATGGACTTTTCTTCTCAATCGATGGCTTTCGCTTCACGTTTCCCAACGCAAACATTCAATTATAATATGTTTTAACCAAAAATGTAAGAAAATTCAACTTAAAATCAATAATGAGATTATAAAAGCATTTAAAGCGAGTAATAAGGCTTTCGAAGGCATGAGTGACAATAAATGGACTTTTCTTACCAATCGATGGCTTTCGCTTCATGTTTTCTAAGGCAAACATTTAATTACAATCTATTTTAACCAAAAATGTAAGAAAATTCAACATAAAATCAATAATTGGATTATAAAACCATTTTACACGGGTAATAAGGCTTTCGAAGGCATGAGTGACTATAAATGGACTTTTCTTCTCAATCGATGGCTTTCGCTTCACGTTTCCCGAGGCAAACATTCAATTATAATATGTTTTAACCAAAAATGTAAGAAAATTCAACTTAAAATCAATAATGAGATTATAAAAGCATTAAAAGCGAGTAATAAGGCTTTCGAAGGCATGTGTGACTATAAATGGACTTTTCTTCTTAATCGATGGCTTTCGCTTCACGTTTCCCTATGCAAACATTCAATTATAATCTGATTCAACAAAAAATGTAAGAAAATTCAACTTAAAATCAATAATGAGATTATAAAAGCATTTAAACCGAGTAATAAGGCTTTCGAAGGCATGAGTGACTATAAATGGACTTTTCTTACCAATCGATGGCTTTCGCTTCATGTTTTCTAAGGCAAACATTTAATTACAATCTCTTTTAACCAAAAATGTAAGAAAATTCAACATAAAATCAATAATTTGATTATAAAACCATTTTACACGGGTAATAAGGCTTTCGAAGGCATGAGTGACTATAAATGGACTTTTCTTCTCAATCGATGGCTTTCGCTTCACGTTTCCTGAGGCAAACATTCAATTATAATATATTTTAACCAAAAATGTAAGAAAATTCAACTTAAAATCAATAATGAGATTATAAAAGCATTAAAAGCGAGTAATAAGGCTTTCGAAGGCATGTTTGACTATAAATGGACTTTTCTTCTTAATCGATGGCTTTCGCTTCACGTTTCCCTATGCAAACATTCAATTATAATCTGTTTCAACAAAAAATGCAAGACAATTCAACTTAAAATCAATAATGAGATTATAAAAGCATTTAAACCGAGTAATAAGGCTTTCGAAGGCATGAGTGACTATAAATGGACTTTTCTTACCAATCGATGGCTTTCGCTTCATGTTTTCTAAGGCAAACATTTAATTACAATCTATTTTAACCAAAAATGTAAGAAAATTCAACATAAAATCAATAATTAGATTATAAAACCATTTTACACGGGTAATAAGGCTTTCGAAGCCATGAGTGACTATAAATGGACTTTTCTTCTCAATCGATGGCTTTCGCTTCACGTTTCCCAACGCAAACATTCAATTATAATATGTTTTAACCAAAAATGTAAGAAAATTCAACTTAAAATCAATAATGAGATTATAAAAGCATTTAAAGCGAGTAATAAGGCTTTCGAAGGCATGAGTGACAATAAATGGACTTTTCTTACCAATCGATGGCTTTCGCTTCATGTTTTCTAAGGCAAACATTTAATTACAATCTATTTTAACCAAAAATGTAAGAAAATTCAACATAAAATCAATAATTGGATTATAAAACCATTTTACACGGGTAATAAGGCTTTCGAAGGCATGAGTGACTATAAATGGACTTTTCTTCTCAATCGATGGCTTTCGCTTCACGTTTCCCGAGGCAAACATTCAATTATAATATGTTTTAACCAAAAATGTAAGAAAATTCAACTTAAAATCAATAATGAGATTATAAAAGCATTAAAAGCGAGTAATAAGGCTTTCGAAGGCATGTGTGACTATAAATGGACTTTTCTTCTTAATCGATGGCTTTCGCTTCACGTTTCCCTATGCAAACATTCAATTATAATCTGTTTCAACAAAAAATGTAAGAAAATTCAACTTAAAATCAATAATGAGATTATAAAAGCATTTAAACCGAGTAATAAGGCTTTCGAAGGCATGAGTGACTATAAATGGACTTTTCTTACCAATCGATGGCTTTCGCTTCATGTTTTCTAAGGCAAACATTTAATTACAATCTATTTTAACCAAAAATGTAAGAAAATTCAACATAAAATCAATAATTAGATTATAAAACCATTTTACACGGGTAATAAGGCTTTCGAAGCCATGAGTGACTATAAATGGACTTTTCTTCTCAATCGATGGCTTTCGCTTCACGTTTCCCAACGCAAACATTCAATTATAATATGTTTTAACCAAAAATGTAAGAAAATTCAACTTAAAATCAATAATGAGATTATAAAAGCATTTAAAGCGAGTAATAAGGCTTTCGAAGGCATGAGTGACAATAAATGGACTTTTCTTACCAATCGATGGCTTTCGCTTCATGTTTTCTAAGGCAAACATTTAATTACAATCTATTTTAACCAAAAATGTAAGAAAATTCAACATAAAATCAATAATTGGATTATAAAACCATTTTACACGGGTAATAAGGCTTTCGAAGGCATGAGTGACTATAAATGGACTTTTCTTCTCAATCGATGGCTTTCGCTTCACGTTTCCCGAGGCAAACATTCAATTATAATATGTTTTAACCAAAAATGTAAGAAAATTCAACTTAAAATCAATAATGAGATTATAAAAGCATTAAAAGCGAGTAATAAGGCTTTCGAAGGCATGTGTGACTATAAATGGACTTTTCTTCTTAATCGATGGCTTTCGCTTCACGTTTCCCTATGCAAACATTCAATTATAATCTGTTTCAACAAAAAATGTAAGAAAATTCAACTTAAAATCAATAATGAGATTATAAAAGCATTTAAACCGAGTAATAAGGCTTTCGAAGGCATGAGTGACTATAAATGGACTTTTCTTACCAATCGATGGCTTTCGCTTCATGTTTTCTAAGGCAAACATTTAATTACAATCTATTTTAACCAAAAATGTAAGAAAATTCAACATAAAATCAATAATTAGATTATAAAACCATTTTACACGGGTAATAAGGCTTTCGAAGCCATGAGTGACTATAAATGGACTTTTCTTCTCAATCGATGGCTTTCGCTTCACGTTTCCCAACGCAAACATTCAATTATAATATGTTTTAACCAAAAATGTAAGAAAATTCAACTTAAAATCAATAATGAGATTATAAAAGCATTTAAAGCGAGTAATAAGGCTTTCGAAGGCATGAGTGACAATAAATGGACTTTTCTTACCAATCGATGGCTTTCGCTTCATGTTTTCTAAGGCAAACATTTAATTACAATCTATTTTAACCAAAAATGTAAGAAAATTCAACATAAAATCAATAATTGGATTATAAAACCATTTTACACGGGTAATAAGGCTTTCGAAGGCATGAGTGACTATAAATGGACTTTTCTTCTCAATCGATGGCTTTCGCTTCACGTTTCCCGAGGCAAACATTCAATTATAATATGTTTTAACCAAAAATGTAAGAAAATTCAACTTAAAATCAATAATGAGATTATAAAAGCATTAAAAGCGAGTAATAAGGCTTTCGAAGGCATGTGTGACTATAAATGGACTTTTCTTCTTAATCGATGGCTTTCGCTTCACGTTTCCCTATGCAAACATTCAATTATAATCTGTTTCAACAAAAAATGTAAGAAAATTCAACTTAAAATCAATAATGAGATTATAAAAGCATTTAAACCGAGTAATAAGGCTTTCGAAGGCATGAGTGACTATAAATGGACTTTTCTTACCAATCGATGGCTTTCGCTTCATGTTTTCTAAGGCAAACATTTAATTACAATCTCTTTTAACCAAAAATGTAAGAAAATTCAACATAAAATCAATAATTTGATTATAAAACCATTTTACACGGGTAATAAGGCTTTCGAAGGCATGAGTGACTATAAATGGACTTTTCTTCTCAATCGATGGCTTTCGCTTCACGTTTCCTGAGGCAAACATTCAATTATAATATATTTTAACCAAAAATGTAAGAAAATTCAACTTAAAATCAATAATGAGATTATAAAAGCATTTAAACCGAGTAATAAGGCTTTCGAAGGCATGAGTGACTATAAATGGACTTTTCTTGCCAATCGATGGCTTTCGCTTCATGTTTTCTAAGGCAAACATTTAATTACAATCTATTTTAACCAAAAATGTAAGAAAATTCAACATAAAATCAATAATTGGATTATAAAACCATTTTACACGGGTAATAAGGCTTTCGAAGGCATGAGTGACTATAAATGGACTTTTCTTCTCAATCGATGGCTTTCGCTTCACGTTTCCCGAGGCAAACATTCAATTATAATCTGTTTTAACCAAAAATGTAAGAAAATTCAACTTAAAATCAATAATGAGATTATAAAAGCATTTAAAGCGAGTAATAAGGCATTCGAAGACATGAGTGACTATAAATGGACTTTTCTTACCAATCGATGGCTTTCGCTTCATGTTTTCTAAGGCAAACATTTAATTACAATCTATTTTAACCAAAAATGTAAGAAAATTCAACATAAAATCAATAATTAGATTATAAAACCATTTTACACGGGTAATAAGGCTTTCGAAGCCATGAGTGACTATAAATGGACTTTTCTTCTCAATCGATGGCTTTCGCTTCACGTTTCCCGAGGCAAACATTCAATTATAATCTGTTTTAACCAAAAATGTAAGAAAATTCAACTTAAAATCAATAATGAGATTATAAAAGCATTTAAACCGAGTAATAAGGCTTTCGAAGGCATGAGTGACTATAAATGGACTTTTCTTACCAATCGATGGCTTTCGCTTCATGTTTTCTAAGGCAAACATTTAATTACAATCTATTTTAACCAAAAATGTAAGAAAATTCAACATAAAATCAATAATTAGATTATAAAACCATTTTACACGGGTAATAAGGCTTTCGAAGCCATGAGTGACTATAAATGGACTTTTCTTCTCAATCGATGGCTTTCGCTTCACGTTTCCCAACGCAAACATTCAATTATAATATGTTTTAACCAAAAATGTAAGAAAATTCAACTTAAAATCAATAATGAGATTATAAAAGCATTTAAAGCGAGTAATAAGGCTTTCGAAGGCATGAGTGACAATAAATGGACTTTTCTTACCAATCGATGGCTTTCGCTTCATGTTTTCTAAGGCAAACATTTAATTACAATCTATTTTAACCAAAAATGTAAGAAAATTCAACATAAAATCAATAATTGGATTATAAAACCATTTTACACGGGTAATAAGGCTTTCGAAGGCATGAGTGACTATAAATGGACTTTTCTTCTCAATCGATGGCTTTCGCTTCACGTTTCCCGAGGCAAACATTCAATTATAATATGTTTTAACCAAAAATGTAAGAAAATTCAACTTAAAATCAATAATGAGATTATAAAAGCATTAAAAGCGAGTAATAAGGCTTTCGAAGGCATGTGTGACTATAAATGGACTTTTCTTCTTAATCGATGGCTTTCGCTTCACGTTTCCCTATGCAAACATTCAATTATAATCTGATTCAACAAAAAATGTAAGAAAATTCAACTTAAAATCAATAATGAGATTATAAAAGCATTTAAACCGAGTAATAAGGCTTTCGAAGGCATGAGTGACTATAAATGGACTTTTCTTACCAATCGATGGCTTTCGCTTCATGTTTTCTAAGGCAAACATTTAATTACAATCTATTTTAACCAAAAATGTAAGAAAATTCAACATAAAATCAATAATTAGATTATAAAACCATTTTACACGGGTAATAAGGCTTTCGAAGCCATGAGTGACTATAAATGGACTTTTCTTCTCAATCGATGGCTTTCGCTTCACGTTTCCCAACGCAAACATTCAATTATAATATGTTTTAACCAAAAATGTAAGAAAATTCAACTTAAAATCAATAATGAGATTATAAAAGCATTTAAAGCGAGTAATAAGGCTTTCGAAGGCATGAGTGACAATAAATGGACTTTTCTTACCAATCGATGGCTTTCGCTTCATGTTTTCTAAGGCAAACATTTAATTACAATCTATTTTAACCAAAAATGTAAGAAAATTCAACATAAAATCAATAATTGGATTATAAAACCATTTTACACGGGTAATAAGGCTTTCGAAGGCATGAGTGACTATAAATGGACTTTTCTTCTCAATCGATGGCTTTCGCTTCACGTTTCCCGAGGCAAACATTCAATTATAATATGTTTTAACCAAAAATGTAAGAAAATTCAACTTAAAATCAATAATGAGATTATAAAAGCATTAAAAGCGAGTAATAAGGCTTTCGAAGGCATGTGTGACTATAAATGGACTTTTCTTCTTAATCGATGGCTTTCGCTTCACGTTTCCCTATGCAAACATTCAATTATAATCTGTTTCAACAAAAAATGTAAGAAAATTCAACTTAAAATCAATAATGAGATTATAAAAGCATTTAAACCGAGTAATAAGGCTTTCGAAGGCATGAGTGACTATAAATGGACTTTTCTTACCAATCGATGGCTTTCGCTTCATGTTTTCTAAGGCAAACATTTAATTACAATCTATTTTAACCAAAAATGTAAGAAAATTCAACATAAAATCAATAATTAGATTATAAAACCATTTTACACGGGTAATAAGGCTTTCGAAGCCATGAGTGACTATAAATGGACTTTTCTTCTCAATCGATGGCTTTCGCTTCACGTTTCCCAACGCAAACATTCAATTATAATATGTTTTAACCAAAAATGTAAGAAAATTCAACTTAAAATCAATAATGAGATTATAAAAGCATTTAAAGCGAGTAATAAGGCTTTCGAAGGCATGAGTGACAATAAATGGACTTTTCTTACCAATCGATGGCTTTCGCTTCATGTTTTCTAAGGCAAACATTTAATTACAATCTATTTTAACCAAAAATGTAAGAAAATTCAACATAAAATCAATAATTGGATTATAAAACCATTTTACACGGGTAATAAGGCTTTCGAAGGCATGAGTGACTATAAATGGACTTTTCTTCTCAATCGATGGCTTTCGCTTCACGTTTCCCGAGGCAAACATTCAATTATAATATGTTTTAACCAAAAATGTAAGAAAATTCAACTTAAAATCAATAATGAGATTATAAAAGCATTAAAAGCGAGTAATAAGGCTTTCGAAGGCATGTGTGACTATAAATGGACTTTTCTTCTTAATCGATGGCTTTCGCTTCACGTTTCCCTATGCAAACATTCAATTATAATCTGTTTCAACAAAAAATGTAAGAAAATTCAACTTAAAATCAATAATGAGATTATAAAAGCATTTAAACCGAGTAATAAGGCTTTCGAAGGCATGAGTGACTATAAATGGACTTTTCTTACCAATCGATGGCTTTCGCTTCATGTTTTCTAAGGCAAACATTTAATTACAATCTATTTTAACCAAAAATGTAAGAAAATTCAACATAAAATCAATAATTAGATTATAAAACCATTTTACACGGGTAATAAGGCTTTCGAAGCCATGAGTGACTATAAATGGACTTTTCTTCTCAATCGATGGCTTTCGCTTCACGTTTCCCAACGCAAACATTCAATTATAATATGTTTTAACCAAAAATGTAAGAAAATTCAACTTAAAATCAATAATGAGATTATAAAAGCATTTAAAGCGAGTAATAAGGCTTTCGAAGGCATGAGTGACAATAAATGGACTTTTCTTACCAATCGATGGCTTTCGCTTCATGTTTTCTAAGGCAAACATTTAATTACAATCTATTTTAACCAAAAATGTAAGAAAATTCAACATAAAATCAATAATTGGATTATAAAACCATTTTACACGGGTAATAAGGCTTTCGAAGGCATGAGTGACTATAAATGGACTTTTCTTCTCAATCGATGGCTTTCGCTTCACGTTTCCCGAGGCAAACATTCAATTATAATATGTTTTAACCAAAAATGTAAGAAAATTCAACTTAAAATCAATAATGAGATTATAAAAGCATTAAAAGCGAGTAATAAGGCTTTCGAAGGCATGTGTGACTATAAATGGACTTTTCTTCTTAATCGATGGCTTTCGCTTCACGTTTCCCTATGCAAACATTCAATTATAATCTGATTCAACAAAAAATGTAAGAAAATTCAACTTAAAATCAATAATGAGATTATAAAAGCATTTAAACCGAGTAATAAGGCTTTCGAAGGCATGAGTGACTATAAATGGACTTTTCTTACCAATCGATGGCTTTCGCTTCATGTTTTCTAAGGCAAACATTTAATTACAATCTCTTTTAACCAAAAATGTAAGAAAATTCAACATAAAATCAATAATTTGATTATAAAACCATTTTACACGGGTAATAAGGCTTTCGAAGGCATGAGTGACTATAAATGGACTTTTCTTCTCAATCGATGGCTTTCGCTTCACGTTTCCTGAGGCAAACATTCAATTATAATATATTTTAACCAAAAATGTAAGAAAATTCAACTTAAAATCAATAATGAGATTATAAAAGCATTAAAAGCGAGTAATAAGGCTTTCGAAGGCATGTTTGACTATAAATGGACTTTTCTTCTTAATCGATGGCTTTCGCTTCACGTTTCCCTATGCAAACATTCAATTATAATCTGTTTCAACAAAAAATGCAAGACAATTCAACTTAAAATCAATAATGAGATTATAAAAGCATTTAAACCGAGTAATAAGGCTTTCGAAGGCATGAGTGACTATAAATGGACTTTTCTTGCCAATCGATGGCTTTCGCTTCATGTTTTCTAAGGCAAACATTTAATTACAATCTATTTTAACCAAAAATGTAAGAAAATTCAACATAAAATCAATAATTGGATTATAAAACCATTTTACACGGGTAATAAGGCTTTCGAAGGCATGAGTGACTATAAATGGACTTTTCTTCTCAATCGATGGCTTTCGCTTCACGTTTCCTGAGGCAAACATTCAATTATAATCTGTTTTAACCAAAAATGTAAGAAAATTCAACTTAAAATCAATAATGAGATTATAAAAGCATTTAAAGCGAGTAATAAGGCATTCGAAGACATGAGTGACTATAAATGGACTTTTCTTACCAATCGATGGCTTTCGCTTCATGTTTTCTAAGGCAAACATTTAATTACAATCTATTTTAACCAAAAATGTAAGAAAATTCAACATAAAATCAATAATTAGATTATAAAACCATTTTACACGGGTAATAAGGCTTTCGAAGCCATGAGTGACTATAAATGGACTTTTCTTCTCAATCGATGGCTTTCGCTTCACGTTTCCCGAGGCAAACATTCAATTATAATCTGTTTTAACCAAAAATGTAAGAAAATTTAACTTAAAATCAATAATGAGATTATAAAAGCATTTAAACCGAGTAATAAGGCTTTCGAAGGCATGAGTGACTATAAATGGACTTTTCTTACCAATCGATGGCTTTCGCTTCATGTTTTCTAAGGCAAACATTTAATTACAATCTATTTTAACCAAAAATGTAAGAAAATTCAACATAAAATCAATAATTAGATTATAAAACCATTTTACACGGGTAATAAGGCTTTCGAAGCCATGAGTGACTATAAATGGACTTTTCTTCTCAATCGATGGCTTTCGCTTCACGTTTCCCGAGGCAAACATTCAATTATAATCTGTTTTAACCAAAAATGTAAGAAAATTTAACTTAAAATCAATAATGAGATTATAAAAGCATTTAAACCGAGTAATAAGGCTTTCGAAGGCATGAGTGACTATAAATGGACTTTTCTTACCAATCGATGGCTTTCGCTTCATGTTTTCTAAGGCAAACATTTAATTACAATCTATTTTAACCAAAAATGTAAGAAAATTCAACATAAAATCAATAATTAGATTATAAAACCATTTTACACGGGTAATAAGGCTTTCGAAGCCATGAGTGACTATAAATGGACTTTTCTTCTCAATCGATGGCTTTCGCTTCACGTTTCCCAACGCAAACATTCAATTATAATATGTTTTAACCAAAAATGTAAGAAAATTCAACTTAAAATCAATAATGAGATTATAAAAGCATTTAAAGCGAGTAATAAGGCTTTCGAAGGCATGAGTGACAATAAATGGACTTTTCTTACCAATCGATGGCTTTCGCTTCATGTTTTCTAAGGCAAACATTTAATTACAATCTATTTTAACCAAAAATGTAAGAAAATTCAACATAAAATCAATAATTGGATTATAAAACCATTTTACACGGGTAATAAGGCTTTCGAAGGCATGAGTGACTATAAATGGACTTTTCTTCTCAATCGATGGCTTTCGCTTCACGTTTCCCGAGGCAAACATTCAATTATAATATGTTTTAACCAAAAATGTAAGAAAATTCAACTTAAAATCAATAATGAGATTATAAAAGCATTAAAAGCGAGTAATAAGGCTTTCGAAGGCATGTGTGACTATAAATGGACTTTTCTTCTTAATCGATGGCTTTCGCTTCACGTTTCCCTATGCAAACATTCAATTATAATCTGTTTCAACAAAAAATGCAAGACAATTCAACTTAAAATCAATAATGAGATTATAAAAGCATTTAAACCGAGTAATAAGGCTTTCGAAGGCATGAGTGACTATAAATGGACTTTTCTTGCCAATCGATGGCTTTCGCTTCATGTTTTCTAAGGCAAACATTTAATTACAATCTATTTTAACCAAAAATGTAAGAAAATTCAACATAAAATCAATAATTGGATTATAAAACCATTTTACACGGGTAATAAGGCTTTCGAAGGCATGAGTGACTATAAATGGATTTTTTTTCTCAATCGATGGCTTTCGCTTCACGTTTCCCGAGGCAAACATTCAATTATAATCTGTTTTAACCAAAAATGTAAGAAAATTCAACTTAAAATCAATAATGAGATTATAAAAGCATTTAAAGCGAGTAATAAGGCTTTCGAAGACATGAGTGACTATAAATGGACTTTTCTTACCAATCGATGGCTTTCGCTTCATGTTTTCTAAGGCAAACATTTAATTACAATCTATTTTAACCAAAAATGTAAGAAAATTCAACATAAAATCAATAATTAGATTATAAAACCATTTTACAAGGGTAATAAGGCTTTCGAAGCCATGAGTGACTATAAATGGACTTTTCTTCTCAATCGATGGCTTTCGCTTCACATTTCCCGAGGCAAACATTCAATTATAATCTGTTTTAACCAAAAATGTAAGAAAATTCAACTTAAAATCAATAATGAGATTATAAAAGCATTTAAACCGAGTAATAAGGCTTTCGAAGGCATGAGTGACTATAAATGGACTTTTCTTACCAATCGATGGCTTTCGCTTCATGTTTTCTAAGGCAAACATTTAATTACAATCTATTTTAACCAAAAATGTAAGAAAATTCAACATAAAATCAATAATTAGATTATAAAAGCATTTAAAACGAGTAATAAGGCTTTCAAGGCATGAGTGACTTTAAATGGACTTTTCTTCTCAATCGATGGCTTTCGCTTCACGTTTCCCGAGGCAAACTTCCAATTATAATCTGTTTTAGCCAAAAATGTAAGAAATTCAACTTAAAATCAATAATGAGATTATAAAAGCATTTAAAGCGAGTAATAAGGCTTTCGAAGGCATGAGTGACTATAAATGGACGTTTTTTCTCAATCGACGGCTTTCGCTTCACGTTTCCGGAGGCAAACATTCAATTATAATCTGTTTTAACCAAAAATGTAAGAAAATTCAACTTAAAATCAATAATGAGATTATAAAAGCATTAAAAGCGAGTAATAAGGCTTTCGAAGGCATGTGTGACTATAAATGGACTTTTCTTCTCAATCGATGGCTTTCGCTTCACGTTTCCCTATGCAACCATTCAATTATAATCTGTTTCAACAAAAAATGTAAGAAAATTCAACTTAAAATCAATAATGAGATTATAAAAGCATTTAAACCGAGTAATAAGGCTTTCGAAGGCATGAGTGACTATAAATGGACTTTTCTTACCAATCGATGGCTTTCGCTTCATGTTTTCTAAGGCAAACATTTAATTACAATCTATTTTAACCAAAAATGTAAGAAAATTCAACATAAAATCAATAATTGGATTATAAAACCATTTTACACGGGTAATAAGGCTTTCGAAGCCATTAGTGACTATAAATGGACTTTTCTTCTCAATCGATGGCTTTCGCTTCACGTTTCCCGAGGCAAACATTCAATTATAATATGTTTTAACCAAAAATGTAAGAAAATTCAACTTAAAATCAATAATGAGATTATAAAAGCATTTAAAGCGAGTAATAAGGCTTTCGAAGACATGAGTGACAATAAATGGACTTTTCTTACCAATCGATGGCTTTCGCTTCATGTTTTCTAAGGCAAACATTTAATTACAATCTATTTTAACCAAAAATGTAAGAAAATTCAACATAAAATCAATAATTATATTATAAAAGCATTTAAACCGAGTAATAAGGCTTTCAAGGCATGAGTGACTTTAAATGGACTTTTCTTCTCAATCGATCGCTTTCGCTTCACGTTTCCCGAGGCAAACATTTAAATATAATCTGTTTTAACCAAAAATGTAAGAAAATTTAACTTAAAATCAATAATGAGATTATAAAAGCATTTAAACCGAGTAATAAGGCTTTCGAAGGCATGAGTGACTATAAATGGACTTTTCTTACCAATCGATGGCTTTCGCTTCATGTTTTCTAAGGCAAACATTTAATTACAATCTATTTTAACCAAAAATGTAAGAAAATTCAACATAAAATCAATAATTAGATTATAAAACCATTTTACACGGGTAATAAGGCTTTCGAAGCCATGAGTGACTATAAATGGACTTTTCTTCTCAATCGATGGCTTTCGCTTCACGTTTCCCGAGGCAAACATTCAATTATAATCTATTTTAACCAAAAATATAAGAAAATTAAACTTAAAATCAATAATGAGATTATAAAAGCATTTAAACCGAGTAATAAGGCTTTCGAAGGCATGAGTGACTATAAATGGACTTTTCTTATCGATCGATGGCTTTTGCTTCATGTTTCTCGAGGCAAACATTCAAATATAATCTGTTTTAACCAAAAATATAAGAAAATTCAACTTAAAATCAATAATGAGATTATAAAAGCATTTAAACCGAGTAATAAGGCTTTCGAAGGCATGAGTGACTATAAATGGGCTTTTCTTACCAATCGATGGCTTTCGCTTCATGTTTTCTAAGGCAAACATTTAATTACAATCTATTTTAACCAAAAATGTAAGAAAATTCAACATAAAATCAATAATTAGATTATAAAACCATTTTACACGGGTAATAAGGCTTTCGAAGCCATGAGTGACTATAAATGGACTTTTCTTCTCAATCGATGGCTTTCGCTTCACGTTTCCCGACGCAAACATTCAATTATAATATGTTTTAACCAAAAATGTAAGAAAATTCAACTTAAAATCAATAATGAGATTATAAAAGCATTTAAAGCGAGTAATAAGGCTTTCGAAGGCATGAGTGACTATAAATGGACGTTTCTTCTCAATCGACGGCTTTCGCTTCACGTTTCCGGAGGCAAACATTCAATTATAATCTGTTTTAACCAAAAATGTAAGAAAATTCAACTTAAAATCAATAATGAGATTATAAAAGCATTTAAAGCGAGTAATAAGGCTTTCGAAGGCATGTGTGACTATAAATGGACTTTTCTTCTCAATCGATGGCTTTCGCTTCACGTTTCCCTATGCAACCACTCAATTATAATCTGTTTCAACAAAAAATGTAAGAAAATTCAACTTGAAATCAATAATGAGATTATAAAAGCATTTAAAGCGAGTAATAAGGCTTTCGAAGGCATGAGTGACAATAAATAGACTTTTCTTCTCAATCGATGGCTTTCGCTTAACGTTTCCCGAGGCAAACATTCAATTATAATCTGTTTTAACCAAAAATGTAAGAAAATTCAACTTAAAATCAATAATGAGATTATAAAAGCATTTAAAGCGAGTAATAAGGCTTTCGAAGGCATGAGTGACTATAAATGGACTTTTCTTACCAATCGATGGCTTTCGCTTCATGTTTTCTAAGGCAAACATTTAATTACAATCTATTTTAACCAAAAATGTAAGAAAATTCAACATAAAATCAATAATTAGATTATAAAACCATTTTACACGGGTAATAAGGCTTTCGAAGCCATGAGTGACTATAAATGGACTTTTCTTCTCAATCGATGGCTTTCGCTTCACATTTCCCGAGGCAAACATTCAATTATAATCTGTTTTAACCAAAAATGTAAGAAAATTCAACTTAAAATCAATAATGAGATTATAAAAGCATTTAAACCGAGTAATAAGGCTTTCGAAGGCATGAGTGACTATAAATGGGCTTTTCTTACCAATCGATGGCTTTCGCTTCATGTTTTCTAAGGCAAACATTTAATTACAATCTATTTTAACCAAAAATGTAAGAAAATTCAACATAAAATCAATAATTAGATTATAAAACCATTTTACACGGGTAATAAGGCTTTCGAAGCCATGAGTGACTATAAATGGACTTTTCTTCTCAATCGATGGCTTTCGCTTCACGTTTCCCGACGCAAACATTCAATTATAATATGTTTTAACCAAAAATGTAAGAAAATTCAACTTAAAATCAATAATGAGATTATAAAAGCATTTAAAGCGAGTAATAAGGCTTTCGAAGGCATGAGTGACTATAAATGGACGTTTCTTCTCAATCGACGGCTTTCGCTTCACGTTTCCGGAGGCAAACATTCAATTATAATCTGTTTTAACCAAAAATGTAAGAAAATTCAACTTAAAATCAATAATGAGATTATAAAAGCATTTAAAGCGAGTAATAAGGCTTTCGAAGGCATGTGTGACTATAAATGGACTTTTCTTCTCAATCGATGGCTTTCGCTTCACGTTTCCCTATGCAACCACTCAATTATAATCTGTTTCAACAAAAAATGTAAGAAAATTCAACTTAAAATCAATAATGAGATTATAAAAGCATTTAAAGCGAGTAATAAGGCTTTCGAAGGCATGAGTGACAATAAATAGACTTTTCTTCTCAATCGATGGCTTTCGCTTAACGTTTCCCGAGGCAAACATTCAATTATAATCTGTTTTAACCAAAAATGTAAGAAAATTCAACTTAAAATCAATAATGAGATTATAAAAGCATTTAAAGCGAGTAATAAGGCTTTCGAAGGCATGAGTGACTATAAATGGACTTTTCTTACCAATCGATGGCTTTCGCTTCATGTTTTCTAAGGCAAACATTTAATTACAATCTATTTTAACTAAAAATGTAAGAAAATTCAACATAAAATCAATAATTAGATTATAAAACCATTTTACACGGGTAATAAGGCTTTCGAAGCCATGAGTGACTATAAATGGACTTTTCTTCTCAATCGATGGCTTTCGCTTCACATTTCCCGAGGCAAACATTCAATTATAATCTGTTTTAACCAAAAATGTAAGAAAATTCAACTTAAAATCAATAATGAGATTATAAAAGCATTTAAACCGAGTAATAAGGCTTTCGAAGGCATGAGTGACTATAAATGGACTTTTCTTACCAATCGATGGCTTTCGCTTCATGTTTTCTAAGGCAAACATTTAATTACAATCTATTTTAACCAAAAATGTAAGAAAATTCAACATAAAATCAATAATTAGATTATAAAAGCATTTAAAACGAGTAATAAGGCTTTCAAGGCATGAGTGACTTTAAATGGACTTTTCTTCTCAATCGATGGCTTTCGCTTCACGTTTCCCGAGGCAAACTTCCAATTATAATCTGTTTTAGCCAAAAATGTAAGAAATTCAACTTAAAATCAATAATGAGATTATAAAAGCATTTAAAGCGAGTAATAAGGCTTTCGAAGGCATGAGTGACTATAAATGGACGTTTCTTCTCAATCGACGGCTTTCGCTTCACGTTTCCGGAGGCAAACATTCAATTATAATCTGTTTTAACCAAAAATGTAAGAAAATTCAACTTAAAATCAATAATGAGATTATAAAAGCATTAAAAGCGAGTAATAAGGCTTTCGAAGGCATGTGTGACTATAAATGGACTTTTCTTCTCAATCGATGGCTTTCGCTTCACGTTTCCCTATGCAACCATTCAATTATAATCTGTTTCAACAAAAAATGTAAGAACATTCAACTTAAAATCAATAATGAGATTATAAAAGCATTTAAACCGAGTAATAAGGCTTTCGAAGGCATGAGTGACTATAAATGGACTTTTCTTACCAATCGATGGCTTTCGCTTCATGTTTTCTAAGGCAAACATTTAATTACAATCTATTTTAACCAAAAATGTAAGAAAATTCAACATAAAATCAATAATTGGATTATAAAACCATTTTACATGGGTAATAAGGCTTTCGAAGCCATTAGTGACTATAAATGGACTTTTCTTCTCAATCGATGGCTTTCGCTTCACGTTTCCCGAGGCAAACATTCAATTATAATATGTTTTAACCAAAAATGTAAGAAAATTCAACTTAAAATCAATAATGAGATTACAAAAGCATTTAAAGCGAGTAATAAGGCTTTCGAAGGCATGAGTGACAATAAATGGACTTTTCTTACCAATCGATGGCTTTCGCTTCATGTTTTCTAAGGCAAACATTTAATTACAATCTATTTTAACCAAAAATGTAAGAAAATTCAACATAAAATCAATAATTATATTATAAAAGCATTTAAAGCGAGTAATAAGGCTTTCACGGCATGAGTGACTTTAAATGGACTTTTCTTCTCAATCGATCGCTTTCGCTTCACGTTTCCCGAGGCAAACATTTAAATATAATCTGTTTTAACCAAAAATGTAAGAAAATTTAACTTAAAATCAATAATGAGATTATAAAACCATTTAAACCGAGTAATAAGGCTTTCGAAGGCATGAGTGACTATAAATGGACTTTTCTTACCAATCGATGGCTTTCGCTTCATGTTTTCTAAGGCAAACATTTAATTACAATCTATTTTAACCAAAAATGTAAGAAAATTCAACATAAAATCAATAATTAGATTATAAAACCATTTTAGACGGGTAATAAGGCTTTCGAAGCCATGAGTGACTATAAATGGACTTTTCTTCTCAATCGATGGCTTTCGCTTCACGTTTCCCGAGGCAAACATTCAATTATAATCTATTTTAACCAAAAATGTAAGAAAATTAAACTTAAAATCAATAATGAGATTATAAAAGCATTTAAACCGAGTAATAAGGCTTTCGAAGGCATGAGTGACTATAAATGGACTTTTCTTATCGATCGATGGCTTTTGCTTCATGTTTCTCGAGGCAAACATTCAAATATAATCTGTTTTAACCAAAAATATAAGAAAATTCAACTTAAAATCAATAATGAGATTATAAAAGCATTTAAACCGAGTAATAAGGCTTTCGAAGGCATGAGTGACTATAAATGGACTTTTCTTACCAATCGATGGCTTTCGCTTCATGTTTTCTAAGGCAAACATTTAATTACAATCTATTTTAACCAAAAATGTAAGAAAATTCAACATAAAATCAATAATTAGATTATAAAACCATTTTACACGGGTAATAAGGCTTTCGAAGCCATGAGTGACTATAAATGGACTTTTCTTCTCAATCGATGGCTTTCGCTTAACGTTTCCCGAGGCAAACATTCAATTATAATCTGTTTTAACCAAAAATGTAAGAAAATTCAACTTAAAATCAATAATGAGATTATAAAAGCATTTAAAGCGAGTAATAAGGCTTTCGAAGGCATGAGTGACTATAAATGGACTTTTCTTACCAATCGATGGCTTTCGCTTCATGTTTTCTAAGGCAAACATTTAATTACAATCTATTTTAACCAAAAATGTAAGAAAATTCAACATAAAATCAATAATTAGATTATAAAACCATTTTACACGGGTAATAAGGCTTTCGAAGCCATGAGTGACTATAAATGGACTTTTCTTCTCAATCGATGGCTTTCGCTTCACATTTCCCGAGGCAAACATTCAATTATAATCTGTTTTAACCAAAAATGTAAGAAAATTCAACTTAAAATCAATAATGAGATTATAAAAGCATTTAAACCGAGTAATAAGGCTTTCGAAGGCATGAGTGACTATAAATGGACTTTTCTTACCAATCGATGGCTTTCGCTTCATGTTTTCTAAGGCAAACATTTAATTACAATCTATTTTAACCAAAAATGTAAGAAAATTCAACATAAAATCAATAATTAGATTATAAAAGCATTTAAAACGAGTAATAAGGCTTTCAAGGCATGAGTGACTTTAAATGGACTTTTCTTCTCAATCGATGGCTTTCGCTTCACGTTTCCCGAGGCAAACTTCCAATTATAATCTGTTTTAGCCAAAAATGTAAGAAATTCAACTTAAAATCAATAATGAGATTATAAAAGCATTTAAAGCGAGTAATAAGGCTTTCGAAGGCATGAGTGACTATAAATGGACGTTTCTTCTCAATCGACGGCTTTCGCTTCACGTTTCCGGAGGTAAACATTCAATTATAATCTGTTTTAACCAAAAATGTAAGAAAATTCAACTTAAAATCAATAATGAGATTATAAAAGCATTTAAACCGAGTAATAAGGCTTTCGAAGGCATGAGTGACTATAAATGGACTTTTCTTACCAATCGATGGCTTTCGCTTCATGTTTTCTAAGGCAAACATTTAATTACAATCTATTTTAACCAAAAATGTAAGAAAATTCAACATAAAATCAATAATTAGATTATAAAACCATTTTACACGGGTAATAAGGCTTTCGAAGCCATGAGTGACTATAAATGGACTTTTCTTCTCAATCGATGGCTTTCGCTTAACGTTTCCCGAGGCAAACATTCAATTATAATCTGTTTTAACCAAAAATGTAAGAAAATTCAACTTAAAATCAATAATGAGATTATAAAAGCATTTAAACCGAGTAATAAGGCTTTCGAAGGCATGAGTGACTATAAATGGACTTTTCTTACCAATCGATGGCTTTCGCTTCATGTTTTCTAAGGCAAACATTTAATTACAATCTATTTTAACCAAAAATGTAAGAAAATTCAACATAAAATCAATAATTGGATTATAAAACCATTTTACACGGGTAATAAGGCTTTCGAAGCCATTAGTGACTATAAATGGACTTTTCTTCTCAATCGATGGCTTTCGCTTCACGTTTCCCGAGGCAAACATTCAATTATAATATGTTTTAACCAAAAATGTAAGAAAATTCAACTTAAAATCAATAATGAGATTATAAAAGCATTTAAAGCGAGTAATAAGGCTTTCGAAGACATGAGTGACAATAAATGGACTTTTCTTACCAATCGATGGCTTTCGCTTCATGTTTTCTAAGGCAAACATTTAATTACAATCTATTTTAACCAAAAATGTAAGAAAATTCAACATAAAATCAATAATTATATTATAAAAGCATTTAAACCGAGTAATAAGGCTTTCAAGGCATGAGTGACTTTAAATGGACTTTTCTTCTCAATCGATCGCTTTCGCTTCACGTTTCCCGAGGCAAACATTTAAATATAATCTGTTTTAACCAAAAATGTAAGAAAATTTAACTTAAAATCAATAATGAGATTATAAAAGCATTTAAACCGAGTAATAAGGCTTTCGAAGGCATGAGTGACTATAAATGGACTTTTCTTACCAATCGATGGCTTTCGCTTCATGTTTTCTAAGGCAAACATTTAATTACAATCTATTTTAACCAAAAATGTAAGAAAATTCAACATAAAATCAATAATTAGATTATAAAACCATTTTACACGGGTAATAAGGCTTTCGAAGCCATGAGTGACTATAAATGGACTTTTCTTCTCAATCGATGGCTTTCGCTTCACGTTTCCCGAGGCAAACATTCAATTATAATCTATTTTAACCAAAAATATAAGAAAATTAAACTTAAAATCAATAATGAGATTATAAAAGCATTTAAACCGAGTAATAAGGCTTTCGAAGGCATGAGTGACTATAAATGGACTTTTCTTATCGATCGATGGCTTTTGCTTCATGTTTCTCGAGGCAAACATTCAAATATAATCTGTTTTAACCAAAAATATAAGAAAATTCAACTTAAAATCAATAATGAGATTATAAAAGCATTTAAACCGAGTAATAAGGCTTTCGAAGGCATGAGTGACTATAAATGGGCTTTTCTTACCAATCGATGGCTTTCGCTTCATGTTTTCTAAGGCAAACATTTAATTACAATCTATTTTAACCAAAAATGTAAGAAAATTCAACATAAAATCAATAATTAGATTATAAAACCATTTTACACGGGTAATAAGGCTTTCGAAGCCATGAGTGACTATAAATGGACTTTTCTTCTCAATCGATGGCTTTCGCTTCACGTTTCCCGACGCAAACATTCAATTATAATATGTTTTAACCAAAAATGTAAGAAAATTCAACTTAAAATCAATAATGAGATTATAAAAGCATTTAAAGCGAGTAATAAGGCTTTCGAAGGCATGAGTGACTATAAATGGACGTTTCTTCTCAATCGACGGCTTTCGCTTCACGTTTCCGGAGGCAAACATTCAATTATAATCTGTTTTAACCAAAAATGTAAGAAAATTCAACTTAAAATCAATAATGAGATTATAAAAGCATTTAAAGCGAGTAATAAGGCTTTCGAAGGCATGTGTGACTATAAATGGACTTTTCTTCTCAATCGATGGCTTTCGCTTCACGTTTCCCTATGCAACCACTCAATTATAATCTGTTTCAACAAAAAATGTAAGAAAATTCAACTTGAAATCAATAATGAGATTATAAAAGCATTTAAAGCGAGTAATAAGGCTTTCGAAGGCATGAGTGACAATAAATAGACTTTTCTTCTCAATCGATGGCTTTCGCTTAACGTTTCCCGAGGCAAACATTCAATTATAATCTGTTTTAACCAAAAATGTAAGAAAATTCAACTTAAAATCAATAATGAGATTATAAAAGCATTTAAAGCGAGTAATAAGGCTTTCGAAGGCATGAGTGACTATAAATGGACTTTTCTTACCAATCGATGGCTTTCGCTTCATGTTTTCTAAGGCAAACATTTAATTACAATCTATTTTAACCAAAAATGTAAGAAAATTCAACATAAAATCAATAATTAGATTATAAAACCATTTTACACGGGTAATAAGGCTTTCGAAGCCATGAGTGACTATAAATGGACTTTTCTTCTCAATCGATGGCTTTCGCTTCACATTTCCCGAGGCAAACATTCAATTATAATCTGTTTTAACCAAAAATGTAAGAAAATTCAACTTAAAATCAATAATGAGATTATAAAAGCATTTAAACCGAGTAATAAGGCTTTCGAAGGCATGAGTGACTATAAATGGGCTTTTCTTACCAATCGATGGCTTTCGCTTCATGTTTTCTAAGGCAAACATTTAATTACAATCTATTTTAACCAAAAATGTAAGAAAATTCAACATAAAATCAATAATTAGATTATAAAACCATTTTACACGGGTAATAAGGCTTTCGAAGCCATGAGTGACTATAAATGGACTTTTCTTCTCAATCGATGGCTTTCGCTTCACGTTTCCCGACGCAAACATTCAATTATAATATGTTTTAACCAAAAATGTAAGAAAATTCAACTTAAAATCAATAATGAGATTATAAAAGCATTTAAAGCGAGTAATAAGGCTTTCGAAGGCATGAGTGACTATAAATGGACGTTTCTTCTCAATCGACGGCTTTCGCTTCACGTTTCCGGAGGCAAACATTCAATTATAATCTGTTTTAACCAAAAATGTAAGAAAATTCAACTTAAAATCAATAATGAGATTATAAAAGCATTTAAAGCGAGTAATAAGGCTTTCGAAGGCATGTGTGACTATAAATGGACTTTTCTTCTCAATCGATGGCTTTCGCTTCACGTTTCCCTATGCAACCACTCAATTATAATCTGTTTCAACAAAAAATGTAAGAAAATTCAACTTAAAATCAATAATGAGATTATAAAAGCATTTAAAGCGAGTAATAAGGCTTTCGAAGGCATGAGTGACAATAAATAGACTTTTCTTCTCAATCGATGGCTTTCGCTTAACGTTTCCCGAGGCAAACATTCAATTATAATCTGTTTTAACCAAAAATGTAAGAAAATTCAACTTAAAATCAATAATGAGATTATAAAAGCATTTAAAGCGAGTAATAAGGCTTTCGAAGGCATGAGTGACTATAAATGGACTTTTCTTACCAATCGATGGCTTTCGCTTCATGTTTTCTAAGGCAAACATTTAATTACAATCTATTTTAACCAAAAATGTAAGAAAATTCAACATAAAATCAATAATTAGATTATAAAACCATTTTACACGGGTAATAAGGCTTTCGAAGCCATGAGTGACTATAAATGGACTTTTCTTCTCAATCGATGGCTTTCGCTTCACATTTCCCGAGGCAAACATTCAATTATAATCTGTTTTAACCAAAAATGTAAGAAAATTCAACTTAAAATCAATAATGAGATTATAAAAGCATTTAAACCGAGTAATAAGGCTTTCGAAGGCATGAGTGACTATAAATGGACTTTTCTTACCAATCGATGGCTTTCGCTTCATGTTTTCTAAGGCAAACATTTAATTACAATCTATTTTAACCAAAAATGTAAGAAAATTCAACATAAAATCAATAATTAGATTATAAAAGCATTTAAAACGAGTAATAAGGCTTTCAAGGCATGAGTGACTTTAAATGGACTTTTCTTCTCAATCGATGGCTTTCGCTTCACGTTTCCCGAGGCAAACTTCCAATTATAATCTGTTTTAGCCAAAAATGTAAGAAATTCAACTTAAAATCAATAATGAGATTATAAAAGCATTTAAAGCGAGTAATAAGGCTTTCGAAGGCATGAGTGACTATAAATGGACGTTTCTTCTCAATCGACGGCTTTCGCTTCACGTTTCCGGAGGCAAACATTCAATTATAATCTGTTTTAACCAAAAATGTAAGAAAATTCAACTTAAAATCAATAATGAGATTATAAAAGCATTAAAAGCGAGTAATAAGGCTTTCGAAGGCATGTGTGACTATAAATGGACTTTTCTTCTCAATCGATGGCTTTCGCTTCACGTTTCCCTATGCAACCATTCAATTATAATCTGTTTCAACAAAAAATGTAAGAACATTCAACTTAAAATCAATAATGAGATTATAAAAGCATTTAAACCGAGTAATAAGGCTTTCGAAGGCATGAGTGACTATAAATGGACTTTTCTTACCAATCGATGGCTTTCGCTTCATGTTTTCTAAGGCAAACATTTAATTACAATCTATTTTAACCAAAAATGTAAGAAAATTCAACATAAAATCAATAATTGGATTATAAAACCATTTTACATGGGTAATAAGGCTTTCGAAGCCATTAGTGACTATAAATGGACTTTTCTTCTCAATCGATGGCTTTCGCTTCACGTTTCCCGAGGCAAACATTCAATTATAATATGTTTTAACCAAAAATGTAAGAAAATTCAACTTAAAATCAATAATGAGATTACAAAAGCATTTAAAGCGAGTAATAAGGCTTTCGAAGGCATGAGTGACAATAAATGGACTTTTCTTACCAATCGATGGCTTTCGCTTCATGTTTTCTAAGGCAAACATTTAATTACAATCTATTTTAACCAAAAATGTAAGAAAATTCAACATAAAATCAATAATTATATTATAAAAGCATTTAAAGCGAGTAATAAGGCTTTCACGGCATGAGTGACTTTAAATGGACTTTTCTTCTCAATCGATCGCTTTCGCTTCACGTTTCCCGAGGCAAACATTTAAATATAATCTGTTTTAACCAAAAATGTAAGAAAATTTAACTTAAAATCAATAATGAGATTATAAAACCATTTAAACCGAGTAATAAGGCTTTCGAAGGCATAAGTGACTATAAATGGACTTTTCTTACCAATCGATGGCTTTCGCTTCATGTTTTCTAAGGCAAACATTTAATTACAATCTATTTTAACCAAAAATGTAAGAAAATTCAACATAAAATCAATAATTAGATTATAAAACCATTTTAGACGGGTAATAAGGCTTTCGAAGCCATGAGTGACTATAAATGGACTTTTCTTCTCAATCGATGGCTTTCGCTTCACGTTTCCCGAGGCAAACATTCAATTATAATCTATTTTAACCAAAAATGTAAGAAAATTAAACTTAAAATCAATAATGAGATTATAAAAGCATTTAAACCGAGTAATAAGGCTTTCGAAGGCATGAGTGACTATAAATGGACTTTTCTTATCGATCGATGGCTTTTGCTTCATGTTTCTCGAGGCAAACATTCAAATATAATCTGTTTTAACCAAAAATATAAGAAAATTCAACTTAAAATCAATAATGAGATTATAAAAGCATTTAAACCGAGTAATAAGGCTTTCGAAGGCATGAGTGACTATAAATGGACTTTTCTTACCAATCGATGGCTTTCGCTTCATGTTTTCTAAGGCAAACATTTAATTACAATCTATTTTAACCAAAAATGTAAGAAAATTCAACATAAAATCAATAATTAGATTATAAAACCATTTTACACGGGTAATAAGGCTTTCGAAGCCATGAGTGACTATAAATGGACTTTTCTTCTCAATCGATGGCTTTCGCTTAACGTTTCCCGAGGCAAACATTCAATTATAATCTGTTTTAACCAAAAATGTAAGAAAATTCAACTTAAAATCAATAATGAGATTATAAAAGCATTTAAAGCGAGTAATAAGGCTTTCGAAGGCATGAGTGACTATAAATGGACTTTTCTTACCAATCGATGGCTTTCGCTTCATGTTTTCTAAGGCAAACATTTAATTACAATCTATTTTAACCAAAAATGTAAGAAAATTCAACATAAAATCAATAATTAGATTATAAAACCATTTTACACGGGTAATAAGGCTTTCGAAGCCATGAGTGACTATAAATGGACTTTTCTTCTCAATCGATGGCTTTCGCTTCACATTTCCCGAGGCAAACATTCAATTATAATCTGTTTTAACCAAAAATGTAAGAAAATTCAACTTAAAATCAATAATGAGATTATAAAAGCATTTAAACCGAGTAATAAGGCTTTCGAAGGCATGAGTGACTATAAATGGACTTTTCTTACCAATCGATGGCTTTCGCTTCATGTTTTCTAAGGCAAACATTTAATTACAATCTATTTTAACCAAAAATGTAAGAAAATTCAACATAAAATCAATAATTAGATTATAAAAGCATTTAAAACGAGTAATAAGGCTTTCAAGGCATGAGTGACTTTAAATGGACTTTTCTTCTCAATCGATGGCTTTCGCTTCACGTTTCCCGAGGCAAACTTCCAATTATAATCTGTTTTAGCCAAAAATGTAAGAAATTCAACTTAAAATCAATAATGAGATTATAAAAGCATTTAAAGCGAGTAATAAGGCTTTCGAAGGCATGAGTGACTATAAATGGACGTTTCTTCTCAATCGACGGCTTTCGCTTCACGTTTCCGGAGGTAAACATTCAATTATAATCTGTTTTAACCAAAAATGTAAGAAAATTCAACTTAAAATCAATAATGAGATTATAAAAGCATTTAAACCGAGTAATAAGGCTTTCGAAGGCATGAGTGACTATAAATGGACTTTTCTTACCAATCGATGGCTTTCGCTTCATGTTTTCTAAGGCAAACATTTAATTACAATCTATTTTAACCAAAAATGTAAGAAAATTCAACATAAAATCAATAATTAGATTATAAAACCATTTTACACGGGTAATAAGGCTTTCGAAGCCATGAGTGACTATAAATGGACTTTTCTTCTCAATCGATGGCTTTCGCTTCACATTTCCCGAGGCAAACATTCAATTATAATCTGTTTTAACCAAAAATGTAAGAAAATTCAACTTAAAATCAATAATGAGATTATAAAAGCATTTAAACCGAGTAATAAGGCTTTCGAAGGCATGAGTGACTATAAATGGACTTTTCTTACCAATCGATGGCTTTCGCTTCATGTTTTCTAAGGCAAACATTTAATTACAATCTATTTTAACCAAAAATGTAAGAAAATTCAACATAAAATCAATAATTAGATTATAAAAGCATTTAAAACGAGTAATAAGGCTTTCAAGGCATGAGTGACTTTAAATGGACTTTTCTTCTCAATCGATGGCTTTCGCTTCACGTTTCCCGAGGCAAACTTCCAATTATAATCTGTTTTAGCCAAAAATGTAAGAAATTCAACTTAAAATCAATAATGAGATTATAAAAGCATTTAAAGCGAGTAATAAGGCTTTCGAAGGCATGAGTGACTATAAATGGACGTTTCTTCTCAATCGACGGCTTTCGCTTCACGTTTCCGGAGGCAAACATTCAATTATAATCTGTTTTAACCAAAAATGTAAGAAAATTCAACTTAAAATCAATAATGAGATTATAAAAGCATTAAAAGCGAGTAATAAGGCTTTCGAAGGCATGTGTGACTATAAATGGACTTTTCTTCTCAATCGATGGCTTTCGCTTCACGTTTCCCTATGCAACCATTCAATTATAATCTGTTTCAACAAAAAATGTAAGAACATTCAACTTAAAATCAATAATGAGATTATAAAAGCATTTAAACCGAGTAATAAGGCTTTCGAAGGCATGAGTGACTATAAATGGACTTTTCTTACCAATCGATGGCTTTCGCTTCATGTTTTCTAAGGCAAACATTTAATTACAATCTATTTTAACCAAAAATGTAAGAAAATTCAACATAAAATCAATAATTGGATTATAAAACCATTTTACATGGGTAATAAGGCTTTCGAAGCCATTAGTGACTATAAATGGACTTTTCTTCTCAATCGATGGCTTTCGCTTCAAGTTTCCCGAGGCAAACATTCAATTATAATATGTTTTAACCAAAAATGTAAGAAAATTCAACTTAAAATCAATAATGAGATTACAAAAGCATTTAAAGCGAGTAATAAGGCTTTCGAAGGCATGAGTGACAATAAATGGACTTTTCTTACCAATCGATGGCTTTCGCTTCATGTTTTCTAAGGCAAACATTTAATTACAATCTATTTTAACCAAAAATGTAAGAAAATTCAACATAAAATCAATAATTATATTATAAAAGCATTTAAAGCGAGTAATAAGGCTTTCACGGCATGAGTGACTTTAAATGGACTTTTCTTCTCAATCGATCGCTTTCGCTTCACGTTTCCCGAGGCAAACATTTAAATATAATCTGTTTTAACCAAAAATGTAAGAAAATTTAACTTAAAATCAATAATGAGATTATAAAACCATTTAAACCGAGTAATAAGGCTTTCGAAGGCATGAGTGACTATAAATGGACTTTTCTTACCAATCGATGGCTTTCGCTTCATGTTTTCTAAGGCAAACATTTAATTACAATCTATTTTAACCAAAAATGTAAGAAAATTCAACATAAAATCAATAATTAGATTATAAAACCATTTTAGACGGGTAATAAGGCTTTCGAAGCCATGAGTGACTATAAATGGACTTTTCTTCTCAATCGATGGCTTTCGCTTCACGTTTCCCGAGGCAAACATTCAATTATAATCTATTTTAACCAAAAATGTAAGAAAATTAAACTTAAAATCAATAATGAGATTATAAAAGCATTTAAACCGAGTAATAAGGCTTTCGAAGGCATGAGTGACTATAAATGGACTTTTCTTATCGATCGATGGCTTTTGCTTCATGTTTCTCGAGGCAAACATTCAAATATAATCTGTTTTAACCAAAAATATAAGAAAATTCAACTTAAAATCAATAATGAGATTATAAAAGCATTTAAACCGAGTAATAAGGCTTTCGAAGGCATGAGTGACTATAAATGGACTTTTCTTACCAATCGATGGCTTTCGCTTCATGTTTTCTAAGGCAAACATTTAATTACAATCTATTTTAACCAAAAATGTAAGAAAATTCAACATAAAATCAATAATTAGATTATAAAACCATTTTACACGGGTAATAAGGCTTTCGAAGCCATGAGTGACTATAAATGGACTTTTCTTCTCAATCGATGGCTTTCGCTTAACGTTTCCCGAGGCAAACATTCAATTATAATCTGTTTTAACCAAAAATGTAAGAAAATTCAACTTAAAATCAATAATGAGATTATAAAAGCATTTAAAGCGAGTAATAAGGCTTTCGAAGGCATGAGTGACTATAAATGGACTTTTCTTACCAATCGATGGCTTTCGCTTCATGTTTTCTAAGGCAAACATTTAATTACAATCTATTTTAACCAAAAATGTAAGCAAATTCAACATAAAATCAATAATTAGATTATAAAACCATTTTACACGGGTAATAAGGCTTTCGAAGCCATGAGTGACTATAAATGGACTTTTCTTCTCAATCGATGGCTTTCGCTTCACATTTCCCGAGGCAAACATTCAATTATAATCTGTTTTAACCAAAAATGTAAAAAAATTCAACTTAAAATCAATAATGAGATTATAAAAGCATTTAAACCGAGTAATAAGGCTTTCGAAGGCATGAGTGACTATAAATGGACTTTTCTTACCAATCGATGGCTTTCGCTTCATGTTTTCTAAGGCAAACATTTAATTACAATCTATTTTAACCAAAAATGTAAGAAAATTCAACATAAAATCAATAATTAGATTATAAAAGCATTTAAAACGAGTAATAAGGCTTTCAAGGCATGAGTGACTTTAAATGGACTTTTCTTCTCAATCGATGGCTTTCGCTTCACGTTTCCCGAGGCAAACTTCCAATTATAATCTGTTTTAGCCAAAAATGTAAGAAATTCAACTTAAAATCAATAATGAGATTATAAAAGCATTTAAAGCGAGTAATAAGGCTTTCGAAGGCATGAGTGACTATAAATGGACGTTTCTTCTCAATCGACGGCTTTCGCTTCACGTTTCCGGAGGTAAACATTCAATTATAATCTGTTTTAACCAAAAATGTAAGAAAATTCAACTTAAAATCAATAATGAGATTATAAAAGCATTTAAACCGAGTAATAAGGCTTTCGAAGGCATGAGTGACTATAAATGGACTTTTCTTACCAATCGATGGCTTTCGCTTCATGTTTTCTAAGGCAAACATTTAATTACAATCTATTTTAACCAAAAATGTAAGAAAATTCAACATAAAATCAATAATTAGATTATAAAACCATTTTACACGGGTAATAAGGCTTTCGAAGCCATGAGTGACTATAAATGGACTTTTCTTCTCAATCGATGGCTTTCGCTTCACATTTCCCGAGGCAAACATTCAATTATAATCTGTTTTAACCAAAAATGTAAGAAAATTCAACTTAAAATCAATAATGAGATTATAAAAGCATTTAAACCGAGTAATAAGGCTTTCGAAGGCATGAGTGACTATAAATGGACTTTTCTTACCAATCGATGGCTTTCGCTTCATGTTTTCTAAGGCAAACATTTAATTACAATCTATTTTAACCAAAAATGTAAGAAAATTCAACATAAAATCAATAATTAGATTATAAAAGCATTTAAAACGAGTAATAAGGCTTTCAAGGCATGAGTGACTTTAAATGGACTTTTCTTCTCAATCGATGGCTTTCGCTTCACGTTTCCCGAGGCAAACTTCCAATTATAATCTGTTTTAGCCAAAAATGTAAGAAATTCAACTTAAAATCAATAATGAGATTATAAAAGCATTTAAAGCGAGTAATAAGGCTTTCGAAGGCATGAGTGACTATAAATGGACGTTTCTTCTCAATCGACGGCTTTCGCTTCACGTTTCCGGAGGCAAACATTCAATTATAATCTGTTTTAACCAAAAATGTAAGAAAATTCAACTTAAAATCAATAATGAGATTATAAAAGCATTAAAAGCGAGTAATAAGGCTTTCGAAGGCATGTGTGACTATAAATGGACTTTTCTTCTCAATCGATGGCTTTCGCTTCACGTTTCCCTATGCAACCATTCAATTATAATCTGTTTCAACAAAAAATGTAAGAACATTCAACTTAAAATCAATAATGAGATTATAAAAGCATTTAAACCGAGTAATAAGGCTTTCGAAGGCATGAGTGACTATAAATGGACTTTTCTTACCAATCGATGGCTTTCGCTTCATGTTTTCTAAGGCAAACATTTAATTACAATCTATTTTAACCAAAAATGTAAGAAAATTCAACATAAAATCAATAATTGGATTATAAAACCATTTTACATGGGTAATAAGGCTTTCGAAGCCATTAGTGACTATAAATGGACTTTTCTTCTCAATCGATGGCTTTCGCTTCACGTTTCCCGAGGCAAACATTCAATTATAATATGTTTTAACCAAAAATGTAAGAAAATTCAACTTAAAATCAATAATGAGATTACAAAAGCATTTAAAGCGAGTAATAAGGCTTTCGAAGGCATGAGTGACAATAAATGGACTTTTCTTACCAATCGATGGCTTTCGCTTCATGTTTTCTAAGGCAAACATTTAATTACAATCTATTTTAACCAAAAATGTAAGAAAATTCAACATAAAATCAATAATTATATTATAAAAGCATTTAAAGCGAGTAATAAGGCTTTCACGGCATGAGTGACTTTAAATGGACTTTTCTTCTCAATCGATCGCTTTCGCTTCACGTTTCCCGAGGCAAACATTTAAATATAATCTGTTTTAACCAAAAATGTAAGAAAATTTAACTTAAAATCAATAATGAGATTATAAAACCATTTAAACCGAGTAATAAGGCTTTCGAAGGCATGAGTGACTATAAATGGACTTTTCTTACCAATCGATGGCTTTCGCTTCATGTTTTCTAAGGCAAACATTTAATTACAATCTATTTTAACCAAAAATGTAAGAAAATTCAACATAAAATCAATAATTAGATTATAAAACCATTTTAGACGGGTAATAAGGCTTTCGAAGCCATGAGTGACTATAAATGGACTTTTCTTCTCAATCGATGGCTTTTGCTTCACGTTTCCCGAGGCAAACATTCAATTATAATCTATTTTAACCAAAAATGTAAGAAAATTAAACTTAAAATCAATAATGAGATTATAAAAGCATTTAAACCGAGTAATAAGGCTTTCGAAGGCATGAGTGACTATAAATGGACTTTTCTTATCGATCGATGGCTTTTGCTTCATGTTTCTCGAGGCAAACATTCAAATATAATCTGTTTTAACCAAAAATATAAGAAAATTCAACTTAAAATCAATAATGAGATTATAAAAGCATTTAAACCGAGTAATAAGGCTTTCGAAGGCATGAGTGACTATAAATGGACTTTTCTTACCAATCGATGGCTTTCGCTTCATGTTTTCTAAGGCAAACATTTAATTACAATCTATTTTAACCAAAAATGTAAGAAAATTCAACATAAAATCAATAATTAGATTATAAAACCATTTTACACGGGTAATAAGGCTTTCGAAGCCATGAGTGACTATAAATGGACTTTTCTTCTCAATCGATGGCTTTCGCTTAACGTTTCCCGAGGCAAACATTCAATTATAATCTGTTTTAACCAAAAATGTAAGAAAATTCAACTTAAAATCAATAATGAGATTATAAAAGCATTTAAAGCGAGTAATAAGGCTTTCGAAGGCATGAGTGACTATAAATGGACTTTTCTTACCAATCGATGGCTTTCGCTTCATGTTTTCTAAGGCAAACATTTAATTACAATCTATTTTAACCAAAAATGTAAGAAAATTCAACATAAAATCAATAATTAGATTATAAAACCATTTTACACGGGTAATAAGGCTTTCGAAGCCATGAGTGACTATAAATGGACTTTTCTTCTCAATCGATGGCTTTCGCTTCACATTTCCCGAGGCAAACATTCAATTATAATCTGTTTTAACCAAAAATGTAAAAAAATTCAACTTAAAATCAATAATGAGATTATAAAAGCATTTAAACCGAGTAATAAGGCTTTCGAAGGCATGAGTGACTATAAATGGACTTTTCTTACCAATCGATGGCTTTCGCTTCATGTTTTCTAAGGCAAACATTTAATTACAATCTATTTTAACCAAAAATGTAAGAAAATTCAACATAAAATCAATAATTAGATTATAAAAGCATTTAAAACGAGTAATAAGGCTTTCAAGGCATGAGTGACTTTAAATGGACTTTTCTTCTCAATCGATGGCTTTCGCTTCACGTTTCCCGAGGCAAACTTCCAATTATAATCTGTTTTAGCCAAAAATGTAAGAAATTCAACTTAAAATCAATAATGAGATTATAAAAGCATTTAAAGCGAGTAATAAGGCTTTCGAAGGCATGAGTGACTATAAATGGACGTTTCTTCTCAATCGACGGCTTTCGCTTCACGTTTCCGGAGGTAAACATTCAATTATAATCTGTTTTAACCAAAAATGTAAGAAAATTCAACTTAAAATCAATAATGAGATTATAAAAGCATTTAAACCGAGTAATAAGGCTTTCGAAGGCATGAGTGACTATAAATGGACTTTTCTTACCAATCGATGGCTTTCGCTTCATGTTTTCTAAGGCAAACATTTAATTACAATCTATTTTAACCAAAAATGTAAGAAAATTCAACATAAAATCAATAATTAGATTATAAAACCATTTTACACGGGTAATAAGGCTTTCGAAGCCATGAGTGACTATAAATGGACTTTTCTTCTCAATCGATGGCTTTCGCTTCACATTTCCCGAGGCAAACATTCAATTATAATCTGTTTTAACCAAAAATGTAAGAAAATTCAACTTAAAATCAATAATGAGATTATAAAAGCATTTAAACCGAGTAATAAGGCTTTCGAAGGCATGAGTGACTATAAATGGACTTTTCTTACCAATCGATGGCTTTCGCTTCATGTTTTCTAAGGCAAACATTTAATTACAATCTATTTTAACCAAAAATGTAAGAAAATTCAACATAAAATCAATAATTAGATTATAAAAGCATTTAAAACGAGTAATAAGGCTTTCAAGGCATGAGTGACTTTAAATGGACTTTTCTTCTCAATCGATGGCTTTCGCTTCACGTTTCCCGAGGCAAACTTCCAATTATAATCTGTTTTAGCCAAAAATGTAAGAAATTCAACTTAAAATCAATAATGAGATTATAAAAGCATTTAAAGCGAGTAATAAGGCTTTCGAAGGCATGAGTGACTATAAATGGACGTTTCTTCTCAATCGACGGCTTTCGCTTCACGTTTCCGGAGGCAAACATTCAATTATAATCTGTTTTAACCAAAAATGTAAGAAAATTCAACTTAAAATCAATAATGAGATTATAAAAGCATTAAAAGCGAGTAATAAGGCTTTCGAAGGCATGTGTGACTATAAATGGACTTTTCTTCTCAATCGATGGCTTTCGCTTCACGTTTCCCTATGCAACCATTCAATTATAATCTGTTTCAACAAAAAATGTAAGAAAATTCAACTTAAAATCAATAATGAGATTATAAAAGCATTTAAACCGAGTAATAAGGCTTTCGAAGGCATGAGTGACTATAAATGGACTTTTCTTACCAATCGATGGCTTTCGCTTCATGTTTTCTAAGGCAAACATTTAATTACAATCTATTTTAACCAAAAATGTAAGAAAATTCAACATAAAATCAATAATTGGATTATAAAACCATTTTACACGGGTAATAAGGCTTTCGAAGCCATTAGTGACTATAAATGGACTTTTCTTCTCAATCGATGGCTTTCGCTTCACGTTTCCCGAGGCAAACATTCAATTATAATATGTTTTAACCAAAAATGTAAGAAAATTCAACTTAAAATCAATAATGAGATTACAAAAGCATTTAAAGCGAGTAATAAGGCTTTCGAAGGCATGAGTGACAATAAATGGACTTTTCTTACCAATCGATGGCTTTCGCTTCATGTTTTCTAAGGCAAACATTTAATTACAATCTATTTTAACCAAAAATGTAAGAAAATTCAACATAAAATCAATAATTATATTATAAAAGCATTTAAAGCGAGTAATAAGGCTTTCACGGCATGAGTGACTTTAAATGGACTTTTCTTCTCAATCGATCGCTTTCGCTTCACGTTTCCCGAGGCAAACATTTAAATATAATCTGTTTTAACCAAAAATGTAAGAAAATTTAACTTAAAATCAATAATGAGATTATAAAAGCATTTAAACCGAGTAATAAGGCTTTCGAAGGCATGAGTGACTATAAATGGACTTTTCTTACCAATCGATGGCTTTCGCTTCATGTTTTCTAAGGCAAACATTTAATTACAATCTATTTTAACCAAAAATGTAAGAAAATTCAACATAAAATCAATAATTAGATTATAAAACCATTTTACACGGGTAATAAGGCTTTCGAAGCCATGAGTGACTATAAATGGACTTTTCTTCTCAATCGATGGCTTTCGCTTCACGTTTCCCGAGGCAAACATTCAATTATAATCTATTTTAACCAAAAATGTAAGAAAATTAAACTTAAAATCAATAATGAGATTATAAAAGCATTTAAACCGAGTAATAAGGCTTTCGAAGGCATGAGTGACTATAAATGGACTTTTCTTATCGATCGATGGCTTTTGCTTCATGTTTCTCGAGGCAAACATTCAAATACAATCTGTTTTAACCAAAAATATAAGAAAATTCAACTTAAAATCAATAATGAGATTATAAAAGCATTTAAACCGAGTAATAAGGCTTTCGAAGGCATGAGTGACTATAAATGGACTTTTCTTACCAATCGATGGCTTTCGCTTCATGTTTTCTAAGGCAAACATTTAATTACAATCTATTTTAACCAAAAATGTAAGAAAATTCAACATAAAATCAATAATTAGATTATAAAACCATTTTACACGGGTAATAAGGCTTTCGAAGCCATGAGTGACTATAAATGGACTTTTCTTCTCAATCGATGGCTTTCGCTTAACGTTTCCCGAGGCAAACATTCAATTATAATCTGTTTTAACCAAAAATGTAAGAAAATTCAACTTAAAATCAATAATGAGATTATAAAAGCATTTAAAGCGAGTAATAAGGCTTTCGAAGGCATGAGTGACTATAAATGGACTTTTCTTACCAATCGATGGCTTTCGCTTCATGTTTTCTAAGGCAAACATTTAATTACAATCTATTTTAACCAAAAATGTAAGAAAATTCAACATAAAATCAATAATTAGATTATAAAACCATTTTACACGGGTAATAAGGCTTTCGAAGCCATGAGTGACTATAAATGGACTTTTCTTCTCAATCGATGGCTTTCGCTTCACATTTCCCGAGGCAAACATTCAATTATAATCTGTTTTAACCAAAAATGTAAGAAAATTCAACTTAAAATCAATAATGAGATTATAAAAGCATTTAAACCGAGTAATAAGGCTTTCGAAGGCATGAGTGACTATAAATGGACTTTTCTTACCAATCGATGGCTTTCGCTTCATGTTTTCTAAGGCAAACATTTAATTACAATCTATTTTAATAAAAAATGTAAGAAAATTCAACATAAAATCAATAATTAGATTATAAAAGCATTTAAAACGAGTAATAAGGCTTTCAAGGCATGAGTGACTTTAAATGGACTTTTCTTCTCAATCGATGGCTTTCGCTTCACGTTTCCCGAGGCAAACTTCCAATTATAATCTGTTTTAGCCAAAAATGTAAGAAATTCAACTTAAAATCAATAATGAGATTATAAAAGCATTTAAAGCGAGTAATAAGGCTTTCGAAGGCATGAGTGACTATAAATGGACTTTTCTTACCAATCGATGGCTTTCGCTTCATGTTTTCTAAGGCAAACATTTAATTACAATCTATTTTAACCAAAAATGTAAGAAAATTCAACATAAAATCAATAATTAGATTATAAAACCATTTTACACGGGTAATAAGGCTTTCGAAGCCATGAGTGACTATAAATGGACTTTTCTTCTCAATCGATGGCTTTCGCTTCACATTTCCCGAGGCAAACATTCAATTATAATCTGTTTTAACCAAAAATGTAAGAAAATTCAACTTAAAATCAATAATGAGATTATAAAAGCATTTAAACCGAGTAATAAGGCTTTCGAAGGCATGAGTGACTATAAATGGACTTTTCTTACCAATCGATGGCTTTCGCTTCATGTTTTCTAAGGCAAACATTTAATTACAATCTATTTTAATAAAAAATGTAAGAAAATTCAACATAAAATCAATAATTAGATTATAAAAGCATTTAAAACGAGTAATAAGGCTTTCAAGGCATGAGTGACTTTAAATGGACTTTTCTTCTCAATCGATGGCTTTCGCTTCACGTTTCCCGAGGCAAACTTCCAATTATAATCTGTTTTAGCCAAAAATGTAAGAAATTCAACTTAAAATCAATAATGAGATTATAAAAGCATTTAAAGCGAGTAATAAGGCTTTCGAAGGCATGAGTGACTATAAATGGACGTTTCTTCTCAATCGACGGCTTTCGCTTCACGTTTCCGGAGGCAAACATTCAATTATAATCTGTTTTAACCAAAAATGTAAGAAAATTCAACTTAAAATCAATAATGAGATTATAAAAGCATTAAAAGCGAGTAATAAGGCTTTCGAAGGCATGTGTGACTATAAATGGACTTTTCTTCTCAATCGATGGCTTTCGCTTCACGTTTCCCTATGCAACCATTCAATTATAATCTGTTTCAACAAAAAATGTAAGAAAATTCAACTTAAAATCAATAATGAGATTATAAAAGCATTTAAACCGAGTAATAAGGCTTTCGAAGGCATGAGTGACTATAAATGGACTTTTCTTACCAATCGATGGCTTTCGCTTCATGTTTTCTAAGGCAAACATTTAATTACAATCTATTTTAACCAAAAATGTAAGAAAATTCAACATAAAATCAATAATTGGATTATAAAACCATTTTACACGGGTAATAAGGCTTTCGAAGCCATTAGTGACTATAAATGGACTTTTCTTCTCAATCGATGGCTTTCGCTTCACGTTTCCCGAGGCAAACATTCAATTATAATATGTTTTAACCAAAAATGTAAGAAAATTCAACTTAAAATCAATAATGAGATTACAAAAGCATTTAAAGCGAGTAATAAGGCTTTCGAAGGCATGAGTGACAATAAATGGACTTTTCTTACCAATCGATGGCTTTCGCTTCATGTTTTCTAAGGCAAACATTTAATTACAATCTATTTTAACCAAAAATGTAAGAAAATTCAACATAAAATCAATAATTATATTATAAAAGCATTTAAAGCGAGTAATAAGGCTTTCACGGCATGAGTGACTTTAAATGGACTTTTCTTCTCAATCGATCGCTTTCGCTTCACGTTTCCCGAGGCAAACATTTAAATATAATCTGTTTTAACCAAAAATGTAAGAAAATTTAACTTAAAATCAATAATGAGATTATAAAAGCATTTAAACCGAGTAATAAGGCTTTCGAAGGCATGAGTGACTATAAATGGACTTTTCTTACCAATCGATGGCTTTCGCTTCATGTTTTCTAAGGCAAACATTTAATTACAATCTATTTTAACCAAAAATGTAAGAAAATTCAACATAAAATCAATAATTAGATTATAAAACCATTTTACACGGGTAATAAGGCTTTCGAAGCCATGAGTGACTATAAATGGACTTTTCTTCTCAATCGATGGCTTTCGCTTCACGTTTCCCGAGGCAAACATTCAATTATAATCTATTTTAACCAAAAATGTAAGAAAATTAAACTTAAAATCAATAATGAGATTATAAAAGCATTTAAACCGAGTAATAAGGCTTTCGAAGGCATGAGTGACTATAAATGGACTTTTCTTATCGATCGATGGCTTTTGCTTCATGTTTCTCGAGGCAAACATTCAAATATAATCTGTTTTAACCAAAAATATAAGAAAATTCAACTTAAAATCAATAATGAGATTATAAAAGCATTTAAACCGAGTAATAAGGCTTTCGAAGGCATGAGTGACTATAAATGGACTTTTCTTACCAATCGATGGCTTTCGCTTCATGTTTTCTAAGGCAAACATTTAATTACAATCTATTTTAACCAAAAATGTAAGAAAATTCAACATAAAATCAATAATTAGATTATAAAACCATTTTACACGGGTAATAAGGCTTTCGAAGCCATGAGTGACTATAAATGGACTTTTCTTCTCAATCGATGGCTTTCGCTTAACGTTTCCCGAGGCAAACATTCAATTATAATCTGTTTTAACCAAAAATATAAGAAAATTCAACTTAAAATCAATAATGAGATTATAAAAGCATTTAAAGCGAGTAATAAGGCTTTCGAAGGCATGAGTGACTATAAATGGACTTTTCTTACCAATCGATGGCTTTCGCTTCATGTTTTCTAAGGCAAACATTTAATTACAATCTATTTTAACCAAAAATGTAAGAAGATTCAACATAAAATCAATAATTAGATTATAAAACCATTTTACACGGGTAATAAGGCTTTCGAAGCCATGAGTGACTATAAATGGACTTTTCTTCTCAATCGATGGCTTTCGCTTCACATTTCCCGAGGCAAACATTCAATTATAATCTGTTTTAACCAAAAATGTAAGAAAATTCAACTTAAAATCAATAATGAGATTATAAAAGCATTTAAACCGAGTAATAAGGCTTTCGAAGGCATGAGTGACTATAAATGGACTTTTCTTACCAATCGATGGCTTTCGCTTCATGTTTTCTAAGGCAAACATTTAATTACAATCTATTTTAACCAAAAATGTAAGAAAATTCAACATAAAATCAATAATTAGATTATAAAACCATTTTACACGGGTAATAAGGCTTTCGAAGCCATGAGTGACTATAAATGGACTTTTCTTCTCAATCGATGGCTTTCGCTTAACGTTTCCCGAGGCAAACATTCAATTATAATCTGTTTTAACCAAAAATATAAGAAAATTCAACTTAAAATCAATAATGAGATTATAAAAGCATTTAAAGCGAGTAATAAGGCTTTCGAAGGCATGAGTGACTATAAATGGACTTTTCTTACCAATCGATGGCTTTCGCTTCATGTTTTCTAAGGCAAACATTTAATTACAATCTATTTTAACCAAAAATGTAAGAAGATTCAACATAAAATCAATAATTAGATTATAAAACCATTTTACACGGGTAATAAGGCTTTCGAAGCCATGAGTGACTATAAATGGACTTTTCTTCTCAATCGATGGCTTTCGCTTAACGTTTCCCGAGGCAAACATTCAATTATAATCTGTTTTAACCAAAAATATAAGAAAATTCAACTTAAAATCAATAATGAGATTATAAAAGCATTTAAAGCGAGTAATAAGGCTTTCGAAGGCATGAGTGACTATAAATGGACTTTTCTTACCAATCGATGGCTTTCGCTTCATGTTTTCTAAGGCAAACATTTAATTACAATCTATTTTAACCAAAAATGTAAGAAGATTCAACATAAAATCAATAATTAGATTATAAAACCATTTTACACGGGTAATAAGGCTTTCGAAGCCATGAGTGACTATAAATGGACTTTTCTTCTCAATCGATGGCTTTCGCTTCACGTTTCCCGAGGCAAACATTCAATTATAATCTATTTTAACCAAAAATGTAAGAAAATTAAACTAAAATCAATAATGAGATTATAAAAGCATTTAAACCGAGTAATAAGGCTTTCGAAGGCATGAGTGACTATAAATGGACTTTTCTTATCGATCGATGGCTTTTGCTTCATGTTTCTCGAGGCAAACATTCAAATATAATCTGTTTTAACCAAAAATATAAGAAAATTCAACTTAAAATCAATAATGAGATTATAAAAGCATTTAAACCGAGTAATAAGGCTTTCGAAGGCATGAGTGACTATAAATGGACTTTTCTTACCAATCGATGGCTTTCGCTTCATGTTTTCTAAGGCAAACATTTAATTACAATCTATTTTAACCAAAAATGTAAGAAAATTCAACATAAAATCAATAATTAGATTATAAAACCATTTTACACGGGTAATAAGGCTTTCGAAGCCATGAGTGACTATAAATGGACTTTTCTTCTCAATCGATGGCTTTCGCTTAACGTTTCCTGAGGCAAACATTCAATTATAATCTGTTTTAACCAAAAATGTAAGAAAATTCAACTTAAAATCAATAATGAGATTATAAAAGCATTTAAAGCGAGTAATATGGCTTTCGAAGGCATGAGTGACTATAAATGGACTTTTCTTACCAATCGATGGCTTTCGCTTCATGTTTTCTAAGGCAAACATTTAATTACAATCTATTTTAACCAAAAATGTAAGAAAATTCAACATAAAATCAATAATTAGATTATAAAACCATTTTACACGGGTAATAAGGCTTTCGAAGCCATGAGTGACTATAAATGGACTTTTCTTCTCAATCGATGGCTTTCGCTTCACATTTCCCGAGGCAAACATTCAATTATAATCTGTTTTAACCAAAAATGTAAGAAAATTCAACTTAAAATCAATAATGAGATTATAAAAGCATTTAAACCGAGTAATAAGGCTTTCGAAGGCATGAGTGACTATAAATGGACTTTTCTTACCAATCGATGGCTTTCGCTTCATGTTTTCTAAGGCAAACATTTAATTACAATCTATTTTAACCAAAAATGTAAGAAAATTCAACATAAAATCAATAATTAGATTATAAAAGCATTTAAAACGAGTAATAAGGCTTTCAAGGCATGAGTGACTTTAAATGGACTTTTCTTCTCAATCGATGGCTTTCGCTTCACGTTTCCCGAGGCAAACTTCCAATTATAATCTGTTTTAGCCAAAAATGTAAGAAATTCAACTTAAAATCAATAATGAGATTATAAAAGCATTTAAAGCGAGTAATAAGGCTTTCGAAGGCATGAGTGACTATAAATGGACGTTTCTTCTCAATCGACGGCTTTCGCTTCACGTTTCCGGAGGCAAACATTCAATTATAATCTGTTTTAACCAAAAATGTAAGAAAATTCAACTTAAAATCAATAATGAGATTATAAAAGCATTAAAAGCGAGTAATAAGGCTTTCGAAGGCATGTGTGACTATAAATGGACTTTTCTTCTCAATCGATGGCTTTCGCTTCACGTTTCCCTATGCAACCATTCAATTATAATCTGTTTCAACAAAAAATGTAAGAACATTCAACTTAAAATCAATAATGAGATTATAAAAGCATTTAAACCGAATAATAAGGCTTTCGAAGGCATGAGTGACTATAAATGGACTTTTCTTACCAATCGATGGCTTTCGCTTCATGTTTTCTAAGGCAAACATTTAATTACAATCTATTTTAACCAAAAATGTAAGAAAATTCAACATAAAATCAATAATTGGATTATAAAACCATTTTACACGGGTAATAAGGCTTTCGAAGCCATTAGTGACTATAAATGGACTTTTCTTCTCAATCGATGGCTTTCGCTTCACGTTTCCCGAGGCAAACATTCAATTATAATATGTTTTAACCAAAAATGTAAGAAAATTCAACTTAAAATCAATAATGAGATTACAAAAGCATTTAAAGCGAGTAATAAGGCTTTCGAAGGCATGAGTGACAATAAATGGACTTTTCTTACCAATCGATGGCTTTCGCTTCATGTTTTCTAAGGCAAACATTTAATTACAATCTATTTTAACCAAAAATGTAAGAAAATTCAACATAAAATCAATAATTATATTATAAAAGCATTTAAAGCGAGTAATAAGGCTTTCACGGCATGAGTGACTTTAAATGGACTTTTCTTCTCAATCGATCGCTTTCGCTTCACGTTTCCCGAGGCAAACATTTAAATATAATCTGTTTTAACCAAAAATGTAAGAAAATTTAACTTAAAATCAATAATGAGATTATAAAAGCATTTAAACCGAGTAATAAGGCTTTCGAAGGCATGAGTGACTATAAATGGACTTTTCTTACCAATCGATGGCTTTCGCTTCATGTTTTCTAAGGCAAACATTTAATTACAATCTATTTTAACCAAAAATGTAAGAAAATTCAACATAAAATCAATAATTAGATTATAAAACCATTTTACACGGGTAATAAGGCTTTCGAAGCCATGAGTGACTATAAATGGACTTTTCTTCTCAATCGATGGCTTTCGCTTCACGTTTCCCGAGGCAAACATTCAATTATAATCTATTTTAACCAAAAATGTAAGAAAATTAAACTTAAAATCAATAATGAGATTATAAAAGCATTTAAACCGAGTAATAAGGCTTTCGAAGGCATGAGTGACTATAAATGGACTTTTCTTATCGATCGATGGCTTTTGCTTCATGTTTCTCGAGGCAAACATTCAAATATAATCTGTTTTAACCAAAAATATAAGAAAATTCAACTTAAAATCAATAATGAGATTATAAAAGCATTTAAACCGAGTAATAAGGCTTTCGAAGGCATGAGTGACTATAAATGGACTTTTCTTACCAATCGATGGCTTTCGCTTCATGTTTTCTAAGGCAAACATTTAATTACAATCTATTTTAACCAAAAATGTAAGAAAATTCAACATAAAATCAATAATTAGATTATAAAACCATTTTACACGGGTAATAAGGCTTTCGAAGCCATGAGTGACTATAAATGGACTTTTCTTCTCAATCGATGGCTTTCGCTTAACGTTTCCCGAGGCAAACATTCAATTATAATCTGTTTTAACCAAAAATGTAAGAAAATTCAACTTAAAATCAATAATGAGATTATAAAAGCATTTAAAGCGAGTAATAAGGCTTTCGAAGGCATGAGTGACTATAAATGGACTTTTCTTACCAATCGATGGCTTTCGCTTCATGTTTTCTAAGGCAAACATTTAATTACAATCTATTTTAACCAAAAATGTAAGAAAATTCAACATAAAATCAATAATTAGATTATAAAACCATTTTACACGGGTAATAAGGCTTTCGAAGCCATGAGTGACTATAAATGGACTTTTCTTCTCAATCGATGGCTTTCGCTTCACATTTCCCGAGGCAAACATTCAATTATAATCTGTTTTAACCAAAAATGTAAGAAAATTCAACTTAAAATCAATAATGAGATTATAAAAGCATTTAAACCGAGTAATAAGGCTTTCGAAGGCATGAGTGACTATAAATGGACTTTTCTTACCAATCGATGGCTTTCGCTTCATGTTTTCTAAGGCAAACATTTAATTACAATCTATTTTAACCAAAAATGTAAGAAAATTCAACATAAAATCAATAATTAGATTATAAAAGCATTTAAAACGAGTAATAAGGCTTTCAAGGCATGAGTGACTTTAAATGGACTTTTCTTCTCAAGCGATGGCTTTCGCTTCACGTTTCCCGAGGCAAACTTCCAATTATAATCTGTTTTAGCCAAAAATGTAAGAAATTCAACTTAAAATCAATAATGAGATTATAAAAGCATTTAAAGCGAGTAATAAGGCTTTCGAAGGCATGAGTGACTATAAATGGACGTTTCTTCTCAATCGACGGCTTTCGCTTCACGTTTCCGGAGGCAAACATTCAATTATAATCTGTTTTAACCAAAAATGTAAGAAAATTCAACTTAAAATCAATAATGAGATTATAAAAGCATTAAAAGCGAGTAATAAGGCTTTCGAAGGCATGTGTGACTATAAATGGACTTTTCTTCTCAATCGATGGCTTTCGCTTCACGTTTCCCTATGCAACCATTCAATTATAATCTGTTTCAACAAAAAATGTAAGAAAATTCAACTTAAAATCAATAATGAGATTATAAAAGCATTTAAACCGAGTAATAAGGCTTTCGAAGGCATGAGTGACTATAAATGGACTTTTCTTACCAATCGATGGCTTTCGCTTCATGTTTTCTAAGGCAAACATTTAATTACAATCTATTTTAACCAAAAATGTAAGAAAATTCAACATAAAATCAATAATTGGATTATAAAACCATTTTACACGGGTAATAAGGCTTTCGAAGCCATGAGTGACTATAAATGGACTTTTCTTCTCAATTGATGGCTTTCGCTTCACGTTTCCCGAGGCAAACATTCAATTATAATATGTTTTAACCAAAAATGTAAGAAAATTCAACTTAAAATCAATAATGAGATTACAAAAGCATTTAAAGCGAGTAATAAGGCTTTCGAAGGCATGAGTGACAATAAATGGACTTTTCTTACCAATCGATGGCTTTCGCTTCATGTTTTCTAAGGCAAACATTTAATTACAATCTATTTTAACCAAAAATGTAAGAAAATTCAACATAAAATCAATAATTGGATTATAAAACCATTTTACACGGGTAATAAGGCTTTCGAAGCCATGAGTGACTATAAATGGACTTTTCTTCTCAATCGATGGCTTTCGCTTCACGTTTCCCGAGGCAAACATTCAATTATAATATGTTTTAACCAAAAATGTAAGAAAATTCAACTTAAAATCAATAATGAGATTACAAAAGCATTTAAAGCGAGTAATAAGGCTTTCGAAGGCATGAGTGACAATAAATGGACTTTTCTTACCAATCGATGGCTTTCGCTTCATGTTTTCTAAGGCAAACATTTAATTACAATCTATTTTAACCAAAAATGTAAGAAAATTCAACATAAAATCAATAATTAGATTATAAAACCATTTTACACGGGTAATAAGGCTTTCGAAGCCATGAGTGACTATAAATGGACTTTTCTTCTCAATCGATGGCTTTCGCTTCACATTTCCCGAGGCAAACATTCAACTATAATCTGTTTTAACCAAAAATGTAAGAAAATTCAACTTAAAATCAATAATGAGATTATAAAAGCATTTAAACAGAGTAATAAGGCTTTCGAAGGCATGAGTGACTATAAATGGACTTTTCTTACCAATCGATGGCTTTCGCTTCATGTTTTCTAAGGCAAACATTTAATTACAATCTATTTTAACAAAAAATGTAAGAAAATTCAACATAAAATCAATAATTAGATTATAAAAGCATTTAAAACGAGTAATAAGGCTTTCAAGGCATGAGTGACTTTAAATGGACTTTTCTTCTCAATCGATGGCTTTCGCTTCACGTTTCCCGAGGCAAACTTCCAATTATAATCTGTTTTAGCCAAAAATGTAAGAAATTCAACTTAAAATCAATAATGAGATTATAAAAGCATTTAAAGCGAGTAATAAGGCTTTCGAAGGCATGAGTGACTATAAATGGACGTTTCTTCTCAATCGAAGGCTTTCGCTTCACGTTTCCGGAGGCAAACATTCAATTATAATCTGTTTTAACCAAAAATGTAAGAAAATTCAACTTAAAATCAATAATGAGATTATAAAAGCATTAAAAGCGAGTAATAAGGCTTTCGAAGGCATGTGTGACTATAAATGGACTTTTCTTCTCAATCGATGGCTTTCGCTTCACGTTTCCCTATGCAACCATTCAATTATAATCTGTTTCAACAAAAAATGTAAGAAAATTCAACTTAAAATCAATAAAGAGATTATAAAAGCATTTAAACCGAGTAATAAGGCTTTCGAAGGCATGAGTGACTATAAATAGACTTTTCTTACCAATCGATGGCTTTCGCTTCATGTTTTCTAAGGCAAACATTTAATTACAATCTATTTTAACCAAAAATGTAAGAAAATTCAACATAAAATCAATAATTGGATTATAAAACCATTTTACACGGGTAATAAGGCTTTCGAAGGCATGAGTGACTATAAATGGACTTTTCTTCTTAATCGATGGCTTTCGCTTCACGTTTCCCGAGGCAAACAATCAATTATAATATGTTTTAACCAAAAATGTAAGAAAATTCAACTTAAAATCAATAATGAGATTACAAAAGCATTTAAAGCGAGTAATAAGGCTTTCGAAGGCATGAGTGACAATAAATGGACTTTTCTTACCAATCGATGGCTTTCGCTTCATGTTTTCTAAGGCAAACATTTAATTACAATCTATTTTAACCAAAAATGTAAGAAAATTCAACATAAAATCAATAATTATATTATAAAAGCATTTAAAGCGAGTAATAAGGCTTTCAAGGCATGAGTGACTTTAAATGGACTTTTCTTCTTAATCGATCGCTTTCGCTTCACGTTTCCCGAGGCAAACATTTAAATATAATCTGTTTTAACCAAAAATGTAATAAAATTTAACTTAAAATCAATAATGAGATTATAAAAGCATTTAAACCGAGTAATAAGGCTTTCGAAGGCATGAGTGACTATAAATGGACTTTTCTTACCAATCGATGGCTTTCGCTTCATGTTTTCTAAGGCAAACATTTAATTACAATCTATTTTAACCAAAAATGTAAGAAAATTCAACATAAAATCAATAATTAGATTATAAAACCATTTTACACGGGTAATAAGGCTTTCGAAGCCATGAGTGACTATAAATGGACTTTTCTTCTCAATCGATGGCTTTCGCTTCACGTTTCCCGAGGCAAACATTCAATTATAATCTATTTTAACCAAAAATGTAAGAAAATTAAACTTAAAATGAATAATGAAATTATAAAAGCATTTAAACCGAGTAATAAGGCTTTCGAAGGCATGAGTGACTATAAATGGACTTTTCTTATCGATCGATGGCTTTCGCTTCACGTTTCCCGAGGCAAACATTCAATTATAATCTATTTTAACCAAAAATGTAAGAAAATTAAACTTAAAATGAATAATGAAATTATAAAAGCATTTAAACCGAGTAATAAGGCTTTCGAAGGCATGAGTGACTATAAATGGACTTTTCTTATCGATCGATGGCTTTTGCTTCATGTTTCTCGAGGCAAACATTCAAATATAATCTGTTTTAACCAAAAATATAAAAAAAATTCAACTTAAAATCAATAATGAGATTATAAAAGCATTTAAACCGAGTAATAAGGCTTTCGAAGGCATGAGTGACTATAAATGGACTTTTCTTACCAATCGATGGCTTTCGCTTCATATTTTTTAAGGCAAACATTTAATTACAATCTATTTTAACCAAAAATGTAAGAAAATTCAACATAAAATCAATAATTAGATTATAAAAGCATTTAAAACGAGTAATAAGGCTTTCAAGGCTTGAGTGACTTTAAATGGACTTTTCTTCTCAATCGATGGCTTTCGCTTCACATTTCCCGAGGCAAACATTTAAATATAATCTGTTTTAACCAAAAATGTAAGAAAATTCAACATAAAATCAATAATTATATTATAAAAGCATTTAAAGCGAGTAATAAGGCTTTCAAGGCATGAGTGACTTTAAATGGACTTTTCTTCTCAATCGATCGCTTTCGCTTCACGTTTCCCGAGGTAAACATTTAAATATAATCTGTTTTAACCAAAAATGTAAGAAAATTTAACTTAAAATCAATAATGAGATTATAAAAGCATTTAAACCGAGTAATAAGGCTTTCGAAGGCATGAGTGACTATAAATGGACTTTTCTTACCAATCGATGGCTTTCGCTTCATGTTTTCTAAGGCAAACATTTAATTACAATCTATTTTAACCAAAAATGTAAGAAAATTCAACATAAAATCAATAATTAGATTATAAAACCATTTTACACGGGTAATAAGGCTTTCGAAGCCATGAGTGACTATAAATGGACTTTTCTTCTCAATCGATGGCTTTCGCTTCACGTTTCCCGAGGTAAACATTTAAATATAATCTGTTTTAACCAAAAATGTAAGAAAATTTAACTTAAAATCAATAATGAGATTATAAAAGCATTAAAAGCGAGTAATAAGGCTTTCGAAGGCATGTGTGACTATAAATGGACTTTTCTTCTCAATCGAGGGCTTTCGCTTCACGTTTCCCTATGCAACCATTCAATTATAATCTGTTTCAACAAAAAATGTAAGAAAATTCAACTTAAAATCAATAATGAGATTATAAAAGCATTAAAAGCGAGTAATAAGGCTTTCGAAGGCATGTGTGACTATAAATGGACTTTTCTTCTCAATCGATGGCTTTCGCTTCACGTTTCCCTATGCAACCATTCAATTATAATCTGTTTCAACAAAAAATGTAAGAAAATTCAACTTAAAATCAATAATGAGATTATAAAAGCATTTAAACCGAGTAATAAGGATTTCGAAGGCATGAGTGACTATAAATAGACTTTTCTTACCAATCGATGGCTTTCGCTTCATGTTTTCTAAGGCAAACATTTAATTACAATCTATTTTAACCAAAAATGTAAGAAAATTCAACATAAAATCAATAATTGGATTATAAAACCATTTTACACGGGTAATAAGGCTTTCGAAGCCATGAGTGACTATAAATGGACTTTTCTTCTCAATCGATGGCTTTCGCTTCACGTTTCCCGAGGCAAACATTCAATTATAATATGTTTTAACCAAAAATGTAAGAAAATTCAACTTAAAATCAATAATGAGATTACAAAAGCATTTAAAGCGAGTAATAAGGCTTTCGAAGGCATGAGTGACAATAAATGGACTTTTCTTACCAATCGATGGCTTTCGCTTCATGTTTTCTAAGGCAAACATTTAATTACAATCTATTTTAACCAAAAATGTAAGAAAATTCAACATAAAATCAATAATTATATTATAAAAGCATTTAAAGCGAATAATAAGGCTTTCAAGGCATGAGTGACTTTAAATGGACTTTTCTTCTCAATCGATGGCTTTCGCTTCACGTTTCCCGAGGCAAACATTTAAATATAATCTGTTTTAACCAAAAATGTAAGAAAATTTAACTTAAAATCAATAATGAGATTATAAAAGCATTTAAACCGAGTAATAAGGCTTTCGAAGGCATGAGTGACTATAAATGGACTTTTCTTACCAATCGATGGCTTTCGCTTCATGTTTTCTAAGGAAAACATTTAATTACAATCTATTTTAACCAAAAATGTAAGAAAATTCAACATAAAATCAATAATTAGATTATAAAACCATTTTACACGGGTAATAAGGCTTTCGAAGCCATGAGTGACTATAAATGGACTTCTCTTCTCAATCGATGGCTTTCGCTTAACGTTTCCCGAGGCAAACATTCAATTATAATATGTTTTAACCAAAAATGTAAGAAAATTCAACTTAAAATCAATAATGAGATTATAAAAGCATTTAAAGCGAGTAATAAGGCTTTCGAAGACATGAGTGACTATAAATGGACTTTTCTTACCAATCGATGGCTTTCGCTTCATGTTTTCTAAGGCAAACATTTAATTACAATCTATTTTAACCAAAAATATAAGAAAATTCAACATAAAATCAATAATTAGATTATAAAACCATTTTACACGGGTAATAAGGCTTTCGAAGCCATGAGTGACTATAAATGGACTTTTCTTCTCAATCGATGGCTTTCGCTTCACATTTCCCGAGGCAAACATTCAACTATAATCTGTTTTAACCAAAAATGTAAGAAAATTCAACTTAAAATCAATAATGAGATTATAAAAGCATTTAAACCGAGTAATAAGGCTTTCGAAGGCATGAGTGACTATAAATGGACTTTTCTTACCAATCGATGGCTTTCGCTTCATGTTTTCTAAGGCAAACATTTAATTACAATCTATTTTAACAAAAAATGTAAGAAAATTCAACATAAAATCAATAATTAGATTATAAAAGCATTTAAAACGAGTAATAAGGCTTTCAAGGCATGAGTGACTTTAAATGGACTTTTCTTCTCAATCGATGGCTTTCGCTTCACGTTTCCCGAGGCAAACTTCCAATTATAATCTGTTTTAGCCAAAAATGTAAGAAATTCAACTTAAAATCAATAATGAGATTATAAAAGCATTTAAAGCGAGTAATAAGGCTTTCGAAGGCATGAGTGACTATAAATGGACGTTTCTTCTCAATCGACGGCTTTCGCTTCACGTTTCCGGAGGCAAACATTCAATTATAATCTGTTTTAACCAAAAATGTAAGAAAATTCAACATAAAATCAATAATGAGATTATAAAAGCATTAAAAGCGAGTAATAAGGCTTTCGAAGGCATGTGTGACTATAAATGGACTTTTCTTCTCAATCGATGGCTTTCGCTTCACGTTTCCCTATGCAACCATTCAATTATAATCTGTTTCAACAAAAAATGTAAGAAAATTCAACTTAAAATCAATAATGAGATTATAAAAGCATTTAAACCGAGTAATAAGGCTTTCGAAGGCATGAGTGACTATAAATGGACTTTTCTTACCAATCGATGGCTTTCGCTTCATGTTTTCTAAGGCAAACATTTAATTACAATCTATTTTAACCAAAAATGTAAGAAAATTCAACATAAAATCAATAATTGGATTATAAAACCATTTTACACGGGTAATAAGGCTTTCGAAGCCATGAGTGACTATAAATGGACTTTTCTTCTCAATCGATGGCTTTCGCTTCACGTTTCCCGAGGCAAACATTCAATTATAATATGTTTTAACCAAAAATGTAAGAAAATTCAACTTAAAATCAATAATGAGATTACAAAAGCATTTAAAGCGAGTAATAAGGCTTTCGAAGGCATGAGTGACAATAAATGGACTTTTCTTACCAATCGATGGCTTTCGCTTCATGTTTTCTAAGGCAAACATTTATTTACAATCTATTTTAACCAAAAATGTAAGAAAATTCAACATAAAATCAATAATTATATTATAAAAGCATTTAAAGCGAGTAATAAGGCTTTCAAGGCATGAGTGACTTTAAATGGACTTTTCTTCTCAATCGATCGCTTTCGCTTCACGTTTCCCGAGGCAAACATTTAAATATAATCTGTTTTAACCAAAAATGTAAGAAAATTTAACTTAAAATCAATAATGAGATTATAAAAGCATTTAAACCGAGTAATAAGGCTTTCGAAGGCATGAGTGACTATAAATGGACTTTTCTTACCAATCGATGGCTTTCGCTTCATGTTTTCTAAGGCAAACATTTAATTACAATCTATTTTAACCAAAAATGTAAGAAAATTCAACATAAAATCAATAATTGGATTATAAAACCATTTTACACGGGTAATAAGGCTTTCGAAGCCATGAGTGACTATAAATGGACTTTTCTTCTCAATCGATGGCTTTTGCTTCACGTTTCCCGAGGCAAACATTCAATTATAATATGTTTTAACCAAAAATGTAAGAAAATTCAACTTAAAATCAATAATGAGATTACAAAAGCATTTAAAGCGAGTAATAAGGCTTTCGAAGGCATGAGTGACAATAAATGGACTTTTCTTACCAATCGATGGCTTTCGCTTCATGTTTTCTAAGGCAAACATTTAATTACAATCTATTTTAACCAAAAATGTAAGAAAATTCAACATAAAATCAATAATTATATTATAAAAGCATTTAAAGCGAGTAATAAGGCTTTCAAGGCATGAGTGACTTTAAATGGACTTTTCTTCTCAATCGATGGCTTTCGCTTCACGTTTCCCGAGGCAAACATTTAAATATAATCTGTTTTAACCAAAAATGTAAGAAAATTTAACTTAAAATCAATAATGAGATTATAAAAGCATTTAAACCGAGTAATAAGGCTTTCGAAGGCATGAGTGACTATAAATGGACTTTTCTTACCAATCGATGGCTTTCGCTTCATGTTTTCTAAGGCAAACATTTAATTACAATCTATTTTAACCAAAAATGTAAGAAAATTCAACATAAAATCAATAATTAGATTATAAAACCATTTTACACGGGTAATAAGGCTTTCGAAGCCATGAGTGACTATAAATGGACTTTTCTTCTCAATCGATGGCTTTCGCTTCACGTTTCCCGAGGCAAACATTCAATTATAATATGTTTTAACCAAAAATGTAAGAAAATTCAACTTAAAATCAATAATGAGATTATAAAAGCATTTAAAGCGAGTAATAAGGCTTTCGAAGGCATGAGTGACAATAAATGGACTTTTCTTACCAATCGATGGCTTTCGCTTCATGTTTTCTAAGGCAAACATTTAATTACAATCTATTTTAACCAAAAATGTAAGAAAATTCAACATAAAATCAATAATTATATTATAAAAGCATTTAAAGCGAGTAATAAGGCTTTCAAGGGATGAGTGACTTTAAATGGACTTTTCTTCTCAATCGATGGCTTTCGCTTCACGTTTCCCGAGGCAAACATTTAAATATAATCTGTTTTAACCTAAAATGTAAGAAAATTTAACTTAAAATCAATAATGAGATTATAAAAGCATTTAAACCGAGTAATAAGGCTTTCGAAGGCATGAGTTACTATAAATGGACTTTTCTTACCAATCGATGGCTTTCGCTTCATGTTTTCTAAGGCAAACATTTAATTACAATCTATTTTAACCAAAAATGTAAGAAAATTCAACATAAAATCAATAATTGGATTATAAAACCATTTTACACGGGTAATAAGGCTTTCGAAGCCATGAGTGACTATAAATGGACTTTTCTTCTCAATCGATGGCTTTCGCTTCACGTTTCCCGAGGCAAACATTCAATTATAATATGTTTTAACCAAAAATGTAAGAAAATTCAACTTAAAATCAATAATGAGATTACAAAAGCATTTAAAGCGAGTAATAAGGCTTTCGAAGGCATGAGTGACAATAAATGGACTTTTCTTACCAATCGATGGCTTTCGCTTCATGTTTTCTAAGGCAAACATTTAATTACAATCTATTGTAACCAAAAATGTAAGAAAATTCAACATAAAATCAATAATTATATTATAAAAGCATTTAAAGCGAGTAATAAGGCTTTCAAGGCATGAGTGACTTTAAATGGACTTTTCTTCTCAATCGATGGCTTTCGCTTCACGTTTCCCGAGGCAAACATTTAAATATAATCTGTTTTAACCAAAAATGTAAGAAAATTTAACTTAAAATCAATAATGAGATTATAAAAGCATTTAAACCGAGTAATAAGGCTTTCGAAGGCATGAGTGACTATAAATGGACTTTTCTTACCAATCGATGGCTTTCGCTTCATGTTTTCTAAGGCAAACATTTAATTACAATCTATTTTAATCAAAAATGTAAGAAAATTCAACATAAAATCAATAATTAGATTATAAAACCATTTTACACGGGTAATAAGGCTTTCGAAGCCATGAGTGACTATAAATGGACTTCTCTTCTCAATCGATGGCTTTCGCTTAACGTTTCCCGAGGCAAACATTCAATTATAATATGTTTTAACCAAAAATGTAAGAAAATTCAACTTAAAATCAATAATGAGATTATAAAAGCATTTAAAGCGAGTAATAAGGCTTTCGAAGACATGAGTGACTATAAATGGACTTTTCTTACCAATCGATGGCTTTCGCTTCATGTTTTCTAAGGCAAACATTTAATTACAATCTATTTTAACCAAAAATGTAAGAAAATTCAACATAAAATCAATAATTAGATTATAAAACCATTTTACACGGGTAATAAGGCTTTCGAAGCCATGAGTGACTATAAATGGACTTTTCTTCTCAATCGATGGCTTTCGCTTCACATTTCCCGAGGCAAACATTCAACTATAATCTGTTTTAACCAAAAATGTAAGAAAATTCAACTTAAAATCAATAATGAGATTATAAAAGCATTTAAACAGAGTAATAAGGCTTTCGAAGGCATGAGTGACTATAAATGGACTTTTCTTACCAATCGATGGCTTTCGCTTCATGTTTTCTAAGGCAAACATTTAATTACAATCTATTTTAACAAAAAATGTAAGAAAATTCAACATAAAATCAATAATTAGATTATAAAAGCATTTAAAACGAGTAATAAGGCTTTCAAGGCATGAGTGACTTTAAATGGACTTTTCTTCTCAATCGATGGCTTTCGCTTCACGTTTCCCGAGTCAAACTTCCAATTATAATCTGTTTTAGCCAAAAATGTAAGAAATTCAACTTAAAATCAATAATGAGATTATAAAAGCATTTAAACCGAGTAATAAGGCTTTCGAAGGCATGAGTGACTATAAATGGACGTTTCTTCTCAATCGATGGCTTTCGCTTCACGTTTCCGGAGGCAAACATTCAATTATAATCTGTTTTAACCAAAAATGTAAGAAAATTCAACTTAAAATCAATAATGAGATTATAAAAGCATTAAAAGCGAGTAATAAGGCTTTCGAAGGCATGTGTGACTATAAATGGACTTTTCTTCTCAATCGATGGCTTTCGCTTCACGTTTCCCTATGCAACCATTCAATTATAATCTGTTTCAACAAAAAATGTAAGAAAATTCAACTTAAAATCAATAATGAGATTATAAAAGCATTTAAACCGAGTAATAAGGCTTTCGAAGGCATGAGTGACTATAAATAGACTTTTCTTACCAATCGATGGCTTTCGCTTCATGTTTTCTAAGGCAAACATTTAATTACAATCTATTTTAACCAAAAATGTAAGAAAATTCAACATAAAATAAATAATTGGATTATAAAACCATTTTACACGGGTAATAAGGCTTTCGAAGGCATGAGTGACTATAAATGGACTTTTCTTCTCAATCGATGGCTTTCGCTTCACGTTTCCCGAGGCAAACAGTCAATTATAATATGTTTTAACCAAAAATGTAAGAAAATTCAACTTAAAATCAATAATGAGATTACAAAAGCATTTAAAGCGAGTAATAAGGCTTTCGAAGGCATGAGTGACAATAAATGGACTTTTCTTACCAATCGATGGCTTTCGCTTCATGTTTTCTAAGGCAAACATTTAATTACAATCTATTTTAACCAAAAATGTAAGAAAATTCAACATAAAATCAATAATTATATTATAAAAGCATTTAAAGCGAGTAATAAGGCTTTCAAGGCATGAGTGACTTTAAATGGACTTTTCTTCTCAATCGATCGCTTTCGCTTCACGTTTCCCGAGGCAAACATTTAAATATAATCTGTTTTAACCAAAAATGTAAAAAAATTTAACTTAAAATCAATAATGAGATTATAAAAGCATTTAAACCGAGTAATAAGGCTTTCGAAGGCATGAGTGACTATAAATGGACGTTTCTTACCAATCGATGGCTTTCGCTTCATGTTTTCTAAGGCAAACATTTAATTACAATCTATTTTAACCAAAAATGTAAGAAAATTCAACATAAAATCAATAATTAGATTATAAAACCATTTTACACGGGTAATAAGGCTTTCGAAGCCATGAGTGACTATAAATGGACTTTTCTTCTCAATCGATGGCTTTCGCTTCACGTTTCCCGAGGCAAACATTCAATTATAATATGTTTTAACCAAAAATGTAAGAAAATTCAACTTAAAATCAATAATGAGATTATAAAAGCATTTAAAGCGAGTAATAAGGCTTTCGAAGGCATGAGTGACTATAAATGGACGTTTCTTCTCAATCGACGGCTTTCGCTTCACGTTTCCGGAGGCAAACATTCAATTATAATCTGTTTTAACCAAAAATGTAAGAAAATTCAACTTAAAATCAATAATGAGATTATAAAAGCATTAAAAGCGAGTAATAAGGCTTTCGAAGGCATGTGTGACTATAAATGGACTTTTCTTCTCAATCGAGGGCTTTCGCTTCACGTTTCCCTATGCAACCATTCAATTATAATCTGTTTCAACAAAAAATGTAAGAAAATTCAACTTAAAATCAATAATGAGATTATAAAAGCATTAAAAGCGAGTAATAAGGCTTTCGAAGGCATGAGTGACTATAAATGGACTTTTCTTACCAATCGATGGCTTTCGCTTCATGTTTTCTAAGGCAAACATTTAATTACAATCTATTTTAACCAAAAATGTAAGAAAATTCATCATAAAATCAATAATTAGATTATAAAACCATTTTACACGGGTAATAAGGCTTTCGAAGCCATGAGTGACTATAAATGGACTTTTCTTCTCAATCGATGGCTTTCGCTTCACATTTCCCGAGGCAAACATTCAATTATAATCTGTTTTAACCAAAAATGTAAGAAAATTCAACTTAAAATCAATAATGAGATTATAAAAGCATTTAAACCGAGTAATAAGGCTTTCGAAGGCATGAGTGACTATAAATGGACTTTTCTTACCAATCGATGGCTTTCGCTTCATGTTTTCTAAGGCAAACATTTAATTACAATCTATTTTAACAAAAAATGTAAGAAAATTCAACATAAAATCAATAATTAGATTATAAAAGCATTTAAAACGAGTAATAAGGCTTTCAAGGCATGAGTGACTTTGAATGGACTTTTCTTCTCAATCGATGGCTTTCGCTTCACGTTTCTCGAGGCAAACTTCCAATTATAATCTGTTTTAGCCAAAAATGTAAGAAATTCAACTTAAAATCAATAATGAGATTATAAAAGCATTTAAAGCGAGTAATAAGGCTTTCGAAGGCATGAGTGACTATAAATGGACGTTTCTTCTCAATCGACGGCTTTCGCTTCACGTTTCCGGAGGCAAACATTCAATTATAATCTGTTTTAACCAAAAATGTAAGAAAATTCAACTTAAAATCAATAATGAGATTATAAAAGCATTAAAAGCGAGTAATAAGGCTTTCGAAGGCATGTGTGACTATAAATGGACTTTTCTTCTCAATCGAGGGCTTTCGCTTCACGTTTCCCTATGCAACCATTCAATTATAATCTGTTTCAACAAAAAATGTAAGAAAATTCAACTTAAAATCAATAATGAGATTATAAAAGCATTAAAAGCGAGTAATAAGGCTTTCGAAGGCATGTGTGACTATAAATGGACTTTTCTTCTCAATCGATGGCTTTCGCTTCACGTTTCCCTATGCAACCATTCAATTATAATCTGTTTCAACAAAAAATGTAAGAAAATTCAACTTAAAATCAATAATGAGATTATAAAAGCATTTAAACCGAGTAATAAGGCTTTCGAAGGCATGAGTGACTATAAATAGACTTTTCTTACCAATCGATGGCTTTCGCTTCATGTTTTCTAAGGCAAACATTTAATTACAATCTATTTTAACCAAAAATGTAAGAAAATTCAACATAAAATCAATAATTGGATTATAAAACCATTTTACACGGGTAATAAGGCTTTCGAAGCCATGAGTGACTATAAATGGACTTTTCTTCTCAATCGATGGCTTTCGCTTCACGTTTCCCGAGGCAAACATTCAATTATAATATGTTTTAACCAAAAATGTAAGAAAATTCAACTTAAAATCAATAATGAGATTACAAAAGCATTTAAAGCGAGTAATAAGGCTTTCGAAGGCATGAGTGACAATAAATGGACTTTTCTTACCAATCGATGGCTTTCGCTTCATGTTTTCTAAGGCAAACATTTAATTACAATCTATTTTAACCAAAAATGTAAGAAAATTCAACATAAAATCAATAATTATATTATAAAAGCATTTAAAGCGAGTAATAAGGCTTTCAAGGCATGAGTGACTTTAAATGGACTTTTCTTCTCAATCGATGGCTTTCGCTTCACGTTTCCCGAGGCAAACATTTAAATATAATCTGTTTTAACCAAAAATGTAAGAAAATTTAACTTAAAATCAATAATGAGATTATAAAAGCATTTAAACCGAGTAATAAGGCTTTCGAAGGCATGAGTGACTATAAATGGACTTTTCTTACCAATCGATGGCTTTCGCTTCATGTTTTCTAAGGCAAACATTTAATTACAATCTATTTTAACCAAAAATGTAAGAAAATTCAACATAAAATCAATAATTAGATTATAAAACCATTTTACACGGGTAATAAGGCTTTCGAAGCCATGAGTGACTATAAATGGACTTCTCTTCTCAATCGATGGCTTTCGCTTAACGTTTCCCGAGGCAAACATTCAATTATAATATGTTTTAACCAAAAATGTAAGAAAATTCAACTTAAAATCAATAATGAGATTATAAAAGCATTTAAAGCGAGTAATAAGGCTTTCGAAGACATGAGTGACTATAAATGGACTTTTCTTACCAATCGATGGCTTTCGCTTCATGTTTTCTAAGGCAAACATTTAATTACAATCTATTTTAACCAAAAATGTAAGAAAATTCAACATAAAATCAATAATTAGATTATAAAACCATTTTACACGGGTAATAAGGCTTTCGAAGCCATGAGTGACTATAAATGGACTTTTCTTCTCAATCGATGGCTTTCGCTTCACATTTCCCGAGGCAAACATTCAACTAGAATCTGTTTTAACCAAAAATGTAAGAAAATTCAACTTAAAATCAATAATGAGATTATAAAAGCATTTAAACCGAGTAATAAGGCTTTCGAAGGCATGAGTGACTATAAATGGACTTTTCTTACCAATCGATGGCTTTCGCTTCATGTTTTCTAAGGCGAACATTTAATTACAATCTATTTTAACAAAAAATGTAAGAAAATTCAACATAAAATCAATAATTAGATTATAAAAGCATTTAAAACGAGTAATAAGGCTTTCAAGGCATGAGTGACTTTAAATGGACTTTTCTTCTCAATCGATGGCTTTCGCTTCACGTTTCCCGAGGCAAACTTCCAATTATAATCTGTTTTAGCCAAAAATGTAAGAAATTCAACTTAAAATCAATAATGAGATTATAAAAGCATTTAAAGCGAGTAATAAGGCTTTCGAAGGCATGAGTGACTATAAATGGACGTTTCTTCTCAATCGACGGCTTTTGCTTCACGTTTCCGGAGGCAAACATTCAATTATAATCTGTTTTAACCAAAAATGTAAGAAAATTCAACTTAAAATCAATAATGAGATTATAAAAGCATTAAAAGCGAGTAATAAGGCTTTCGAAGGCATGTGTGACTATAAATGGACTTTTCTTCTCAATCGATGGCTTTCGCTTCACGTTTCCCTATGCAACCATTCAATTATAATCCGTTTCAACAAAAAATGTAAGAAAATTCAACTTAAAATCAATAATGAGATTATAAAAGCATTTAAACCGAGTAATAAGGCTTTCGAAGGCATGAGTGACTATAAATGGACTTTTCTTACCAATCGATGGCTTTCGCTTCATGTTTTCTAAGGCAAACATTTAATTACAATCTATTTTAACCAAAAATGTAAGAAAATTCAACATAAAATCAATAATTGGATTATAAAACCATTTTACACGGGTAATAAGGCTTTCGAAGCCATGAGTGACTATAAATGGACTTTTCTTCTCAATCGATGGCTTTCGCTTCACGTTTCCCGAGGCAAACATTCAATTATAATATGTTTTAACCAAAAATGTAAGAAAATTCAACTTAAAATCAATAATGAGATTACAAAAGCATTTAAAGCGAGTAATAAGGCTTTCGAAGGCATGAGTGACAATAAATGGACTTTTCTTACCAATCGATGGCTTTCGCTTCATGTTTTCTAAGGCAAACATTTAATTACAATCTATTTTAACCAAAAATGTAAGAAAATTCAACATAAAATCAATAATTAGATTATAAAACCATTTTACACGGGTAATAAGGCTTTCGAAGCCATGAGTGACTATAAATGGACTTTTCTTCTCAATCGATGGCTTTCGCTTCACATTTCCCGAGGCAAACATTCAATTATAATCTGTTTTAACCAAAAATGTAAGAAAATTCAACTTAAAATCAATAATGAGATTATAAAAGCATTTAAACCGAGTAATAAGGCTTTCGAAGGCATGAGTGACTATAAATGGACTTTTCTTACCAATCGATGGCTTTCGCTTCATGTTTTCTAAGGCAAACATTTAATTACAATCTATTTTAACAAAAAATGTAAGAAAATTCAACATAAAATCAATAATTAGATTATAAAAGCATTTAAAACGAGTAATAAGGCTTTCAAGGCATGAGTGACTTTGAATGGACTTTTCTTCTCAATCGATGGCTTTCGCTTCACGTTTCCCGAGGCAAACTTCCAATTATAATCTGTTTTAGGCAAAAATGTAAGAAATTCAACTTAAAATCAATAATGAGATTATAAAAGAATTTAAAGCGAGTAATAAGGCTTTCGAAGGCATGAGTGACTATAAATGGACGTTTCTTCTCAATCGACGGCTTTCGCTTCACGTTTCCGGAGGCAAACATTCAATTATAATCTGTTTTAACCAAAAATGTAAGAAAATTCAACTTAAAATCAATAATGAGATTATAAAAGCATTAAAAGCGAGTAATAAGGCTTTCGAAGGCATGTGTGACTATAAATGGACTTTTCTTCTCAATCGAGGGCTTTCGCTTCACGTTTCCCTATGCAACCATTCAATTATAATCTGTTTCAACAAAAAATGTAAGAAAATTCAACTTAAAATCAATAATGAGATTATAAAAGCATTAAAAGCGAGTAATAAGGCTTTCGAAGGCATGTGTGACTATAAAGTGACTTTTCTTCTCAATCGATGGCTTTCGCTTCACGTTTCCCTATGCAACCATTCAATTATAATCTGTTTCAACAAAAAATGTAAGAAAATTCAACTTAAAATCAATAATGAGATTATAAAAGCATTTAAACCGAGTAATAAGGCTTTCGAAGGCATGAGTGACTATAAATAGACTTTTCTTACCAATCGATGGCTTTCGCTTCATGTTTTCTAAGGCAAACATTTAATTACAATCTATTTTAACCAAAAATGTAAGAAAATTCAACATAAAATCAATAATTGGATTATAAAACCATTTTACACGGGTAATAAGGCTTTCGAAGCCATGAGTGACTATAAATGGACTTTTCTTCTCAATCGATGGCTTTCGCTTCACGTTTCCCGAGGCAAACATTCAATTATAATATGTTTTAACCAAAAATGTAAGAAAATTCAACTTAAAATCAATAATGAGATTACAAAAGCATTTAAAGCGAGTAATAAGGCTTTCGAAGGCATGAGTGACAATAAATGGACTTTTCTTACCAATCGAT